>NW_027018268.1:0-49119 GCF_032854445.1 Liolophura sinensis | reverse complement strand
ATAGTCACGTGCCAGCAACGGCTCTTACTCCATGGAAACCAGGGAAATTTGCAATTTTTTAAACAGCTGCCGATGCCTGGGCCAATTCCGCATCTTTTAGAACCTTATTGATGTGGGTCAGTGATCAGTTGTACTTTTTACAGCAGACTGTATCTAGTACATTGTGTTTTTTTATGTACAAATGGTGTGGTTTTTCTACACGTAGATAAAGACATTGAGATTGTCTTGGACTTAGAAGTAAGGACAATTGCTGGGTGAGTTAAATGGGCTTAGCCAAAGATTTGACGTCTTCTGGGCTACAGAAGGGCACATAACTTACAGTCAAAAGTTGAATATAGTAATGACCAGTCGCGATTGTACATAGTAGATTGTATCCGATTTCAAATTAACAAAAAGACCAGGCAAAAATGCAAAAGTGGAAAAACTGTTCCAGTGCTGCTGGTAAGAGGCTAATCCGACGTATTTTGTGACGAAAAATCGAATGGTGCAAACTGCGTTGCTCTCCGACTAATACTTTTGGCTGTAGCGACAATTGAATGATCATTGATGTCATAGTCACGTGCCCAGCAACGGCTCTTACTCCATGTAAACCAGGGAAATATGCAATTTTTTAACAGCTGCCGATGCCTGGCCCAATTCCGCATCTATTAGAACCTTATAAATGTGGTTCAGTGATCAGTTGTACTTTTTACAGCAGACTGTATCTAGTACATTGTGTTTTTTATGTACGAATGGTGTGGTTTTTTCTACACGTAGATAAAGACATTGAAATTGTCTTGGACTTAAAAGTAAGACAATTGCTGGATGAGTTAAATGGGCTTAGCCCAAAGATTTGACGTCTTCTGGGCTACCGAAGGGCACATAACGTATAGTTAAAAGTTGAATATCGTAACGACCAGTCTCGATTGTGCATAGTACAGTGTATCCGATTTCAATTAACAAAAAGACCAGGCAAAAATGCAAAAGTGGAAAAACTGTTCCAGTGCTGCTAGTAAGAGGCTAATCCGACGTATTTTGTCACGAGAAATCGAATGGTGCAAACCGCGTTGCTCTCCGACCAATACTTTTGGCTGTAGCGACAATTGAATGATCATTGATGTCATAGTCACGTGCCCAGCAACGGCTCTTACTCCATGGAAACCAGGGAAATTTGCAATTTTTTAAACAGCTGCCGATGCCTGGGCCAATTCCGCATCTTTTAGAACCTTATTGATGTGGTTCAGTGACCAGTTGTACTTTTTACAGCAGACTGTATCTAGTACCTTGTGTTTTTTATGTACAAATGGTGTGGTTTTTCTACACGTAGATAAAGACATTGAGATTGTCTTGGACTTAGAAGTAAGACAATTGCTGGGTGAGTTAAATGGGCTTAGCCCAAAGATTTGACGTCTTCTGGGCTACAGAAGGGCACATAACTTACAGTCAAAAGTTGAATATAGTAATGACCAGTCGCGATTGTACATAGTAGATTGTATCCGATTTCAAATTAACAAAAAGACCAGGCAAAAATGCAAAAGTGGAAAAACTGTTCCAGTGCTGCTGGTAAGAGGCTAATCCGACGTATTTTGTCACGAGAAATCGAATGGTGCAAACCGCGTTGCTCTCCGACCAATACTTTTGGCTGTAGCGACAATTGAATGATCATTGATGTCATAGTCACGTGCCCAGCAACGGCTCTTACTCCATGGAAACCAGGGAAATTTGCAATTTTTTAAACAGCTGCCGATGCCTGGGCCATTTGCGCATCTTTTAGAACCTTATTGATGTGGGTCAGTGATCAGTTGTACTTTTTACAGCAGACTGTATCTAGTACATTGTGTTTTTTATGTACGAATGGTGTGGTTTTTCTACACGTAGATAAAGACATTGAGATTGTCTTGGACTTAAAAGTAAGACAATTGCTGGGTGAGTTAAATGGGCTTAGCCCAAAGATTTGACGTCTTCTGGGCTACAGAAGGGCACATAACTTACAGTCAAAAGTTGAATATAGTAATGACCAGTCGCGATTGTACATAGTAGATTGTATCCGATTTCAAATTAACAAAAACATCAGGCAAAAATGCAAAAGTGGAAAAACTGTTCCAGTGCTGCTGGTAAGAGGCTAATCCGACGTATTTTGTGACGAGAAATCGAATGGTGCAAACCGCGTTGCTCTCCGACCAATACTTTTGGCTGTAGCGACAATTGAATGATCATTGAAGTCATAGTCACGTGCCCAGCAACGGCTCTTACTCCATGGAAACCAGAGAAATTTGCAATTTTTTTAAACAGCTGCCGATGCCTGGGTCATTTGCGCATCTTTTAGAACCTTATTGATGTGCGTCAGTGATCAGTTGTACTTTTTACAGCAGACTGTATCTAGTACTTTGTGTTTTTTATGTACAAATGGTGTGGTTTTTCTACACGGAGATAAAGACATTGAGATTGTCTTGGACTTAGAAGTAAGACAATTGCTGGATGAGTTAAATGGGCTTAGCCCAAAGATTTGACGTCTTCTGGACTACCGAAGGGCACATAACGTATAGTTAAAAGTTGAATATAGTAACGACCAGTCGCGATTGTGCATAGTACAGTGTATCCGATTTCAATTAACAAAAAGACCAGGCAAAAATGCAAAAGTGGAAAAACTGTTCCAGTGCTGCTGGTAAGAGGCTAATCCGACGTATTTTGTGACGAGAAATCGAATGGTGCAAACCGCGTTGCTCTCCGACCAATACTTTTGGCTGTAGCGACAATTGAATGATCATTGAAGTCATAGTCACGTGCCCAGCAACGGCTCTTACTCCATGGAAACCAGGGAAATTTGCAATTTTTTAAACAGCTGCCGATGCCTGGGCCAATTCCGCATCTTTTAGAACCTTATTGATGTGGGTCAGTGATCAGTTGTACTTTTTACAGCAGACTGTATCTAGTACATTGTGTTTTTTATGTACAAATGGTGTGGTTTTTCTACACGTAGATAAAGACATTGAGATTGTCTTGGACTTAGAAGTAAGACAATTGCTGGGTGAGTTAAATGGGCTTAGCCCAAAGATTTGACGTCTTCTGGGCTACAGAAGGGCACATAACTTACAGTCAAAAGTTGAATATAGTAATGACCAGTCGCGATTGTACATAGTAGATTGTATCCGATTTCAAATTAACAAAAAGACCAGGCAAAAATGCAAAAGTGGAAAAACTGTTCCAGTGCTGCTGGTAAGAGGCTAATCCGACGTATTTTGTGACGAAAAATCGAATGGTGCAAACTGCGTTGCTCTCCGACTAATACTTTTGGCTGTAGCGACAATTGAATGATCATTGATGTCATAGTCACGTGCCCAGCAACGGCTCTTACTCCATGGAAACCAGGGAAATATGCAATTTTTTAACAGCTGCCGATGCCTGGCCCAATTCCGCATCTATTAGAACCTTATAAATGTGGTTCAGTGATCAGTTGTACTTTTTACAGCAGACTGTATCTAGTAAATTGTGTTTTTTATGTACGAATGGTGTGGTTTTTCTACACGTAGATAAAGACATTGAGATTGTCTTGGACTTAGAAGTAAGACAATTGCTGGGTGAGTTAAATGGGCTTAGCCCAAAGATTTGACGTCTTCTGGGCTACAGAAGGGCACATAACTTACAGTCAAAAGTTGAATATAATAATGACCAGTCGCGATTGTACATAGTAGATTGTATCCGATTTCAAATTAACAAAAAGACCAGGCAAAAATGCAAAAGTGGAAAAACTGTTCCAGTGCTGCTGGTAAGAGGCTAATCCGACGTATTTTGTCACGAGAAATCGAATGGTGCAAACCGCGTTGCTCTCCGACCAATACTTTTGGCTGTAGCGACAATTGAATGATCATTGATGTCATAGTCACGTGCCCAGCAACGGCTCTTACTCCATGGAAACCAGGGAAATATGCAATTTTTTAACAGCTGCCGATGCCTGGCCCAATTCCGCATCTATTAGAACCTTATTGATGTGGGTCAGTGATCAGTTGTACTTTTTACAGCAGACTGTATCTAGTACTTTGTGTTTTTTATGTACAAATGGTGTGGTTTTTCTACACGCAGATAAAGACATTGAGATTGTCTTGGACTTAGAAGTAAGACAATTGCTGGATGAGTTAAATGGGCTTAGCCCAAAGATTTGACGTCTTCTGGGCTACAGAAGGGCACATAACTTATAGTCAAAAGTTGAATATAGCCATGACCAGTCGCGATGGTACATAGTAGATTGTATCCGATTTCAAATTAACAAAAAGACCAGGCAAAAATGCAAAAGTGGAAAAACTGTTCCAGTGCTGCTGGTAAGAGGCTAATCCGACGTATTTTGTGACGAGAAATCGAATGGTGCAAACCGCGTTGCTCTCCGACCAATACTTTTGGCTGTAGCGACAATTGAATGATCATTGATGTCATAGTCACGTGCCCAGCAACGGCTCTTACTCCATGGAAACCAGGGAAATTTGCAATTTTTTAAACAGCTGCCGATGCCTGGCCCAATTCCGCATCTATTAGAACCTTATAGATGTGGTTCAGTGATCAGTTGTACTTTTTACAGCAGACTGTATCTAGTACATTGTTTTTTTTATGTACGAATGGTGTGTTTTTTCTACACGTAGATAAAGACATTGAGATTGTCTTGGACTTAAAAGTAAGACAATTGCTGGATGAGTTAAATGGGCTTAGCCCAAAGATTTGACGTCTTCTGGGCTACCGAAGGGCACATAACGTATAGTTAAAACTTGAATATAGTAACGACCAGTCGCGATTGTGCATAGTACAGTGTATCCGATTTCAATTAACAAAAAGACCAGGCAAAAATGCAAAAGTGGAAAAACTGTTCCAGTGCTGCTGGTAAGAGGCTAATCCGACGTATTTTGTGACGAGAAATCGAATGGTGCAAACTGCGTTGCTCTCCGACCAATACTTTTGGCTGTAGCGACAATTGAATGATCATTGATGTCATAGTCACGTGCCCAGCAACGGCTCTTACTCCATGGAAACCAGGGAAATATGCAATTTTTTAACAGCTGCCGATGCCTGGCCCAATTCCGCATCTATTAGAACCTTATTGATGTGGGTCAGTGATCAGTTGTACTTTTTACAGCAGACTGTATCTAGTACATTGTTTTTTTTATGTACGAATGGTGTGGTTTTTCTACACGTAGATAAAGACATTGAGATTGTCTTGGACTTAAAAGTAAGACAATTGCTGGATGAGTTAAATGGGCTTAGCCCAAAGATTTGACGTCTTCTGGGCTACCGAAGGGCACATAACGTATAGTTAAAAGTTGAATATAGTAACGACCAGTCGCGATTGTGCATAGTACAGTGTATCCGATTTCAATTAACAAAAACACCAGGCAAAAATGCAAAAGTGGAAAAACTGTTCCAGTGCTGCTGGTAAGAGGCTAATCCGACGTATTTTGTCACGAGAAATCGAATGGTGCAAACCGCGTTGCTCTCCGACCAATACTTTTGGCTGTAGCGACAATTGAATGATCATTGATGTCATAGTCACGTGACCAGCAACGGCTCTTACTCCATGGAAACCAGGGAAATTTGCAATTTTTTAAACAGCTGCCGATGCCTGGGCGAATTCCGCATCTTTTAGAACCTTATTGATGTGGTTCAGTGATCAGTTGTACTTTTTACAGCAGACTGTATCTAGTACCTTGTGTTTTTTATGTACAAATGGTGTGGTTTTTCTACACGTAGATAAAGACATTGAGATTGTCTTGGACTTAGAAGTAAGACAATTGCTGGGTGAGTTAAATGGGCTTAGCCCAAAGATTTGACGTCTTCTGGGCTACAGAAGGGCACATAACTTACAGTCAAAAGTTGAATATAGTAATGACCAGTCGCGATTGTACATAGTAGATTGTATCCGATTTCAAATTAACAAAAAGACCAGGCAAAAATGCAAAAGTGGAAAAACTGTTCCAGTGCTGCTGGTAAGAGGCTAATCCGACGTATTTTGTCACGAGAAATCGAATGGTGCAAACCGCGTTGCTCTCCGACCAATACTTTTGGCTGTAGCGACAATTGAATGATCATTGATGTCATAGTCACGTGCCCAGCAACGGCTCTTACTCCATGGAAACCAGGGAAATTTGCAATTTTTTAAACAGCTGCCGATGCCTGGGCCATTTCCGCATCTTTTAGAACCTTATTGATGTGCGTCAGTGATCAGTTGTACTTTTTACAGCAGACTGTATCTAGTACATTGTGTTTTTTATGTACAAATGGTGTGGTTTTTCTACACGTAGATAAAGACATTGAGATTGTCTTGGACTTAAAAGTAAGACAATTGCTGGATGAGTTAAATGGGCTTAGCCCAAAGATTTGACGTCTTCTGGGCTACCGAAGGGCACATAACGTATAGTTAAAAGTTGAATATAGTAACGACCAGTCGCGATTGTGCATAGTACAGTGTATCCGATTTCAATTAACAAAAAGACCAGGCAAATATGCAAAAGTGGAAAAACTGTTCCAGTGCTGCTGGTAAGAGGCTAATCCGACGTATTTTGTGACGAGAAATCGAATGGTGCAAACCGCGTTGCTCTCCGACCAATACTTTTGGCTGTAGCGACAATTGAATGATCATTGATGTCATAGTCACGTGCCCAGCAACGGCTCTTACTCCATGGAAACCAGGGAAATTTGCAATTTTTTAACAGCTGCCGATGCCTGGCCCAATTCCGCATCTATTAGAACCTTATTGATGTGGGTCAGTGATCAGTTGTACTTTTTACAGCAGACTGTATCTAGTACTTTGTGTTTTTTATGTACAAATGGTGTGGTTTTTTCTACACGCAGATAAAGACATTGAGATTGTCTTGGACTTAGAAGTAAGACAATTGCTGGATGAGTTAAATGGGCCTTAGCCCAAAGATTTGACGTCTTCTGGGCTACCGAAGGGCACATAACGTATAGTTAAAAGTTGAATATAGTAACGACCAGTCGCGATTGTGCATAGTACAGTGTATCCGATTTCAATTAACAAAAAGACCAGGCAAAAATGCAAAAGTGGAAAAAACTGTTCCAGTGCTGCTGGTAAGAGGCTAATCCGACGTATTTTGTCACGAGAAATCGAATGGTGCAAACCGCGTTGCTCTCCGACCAATACTTTTGGCTGTAGCGACAATTGAATGATCATTGATGTCATAGTCACGTGCCCAGCAACGGCTCTTACTCCATGGAAACCAGGGAAATTTGCAATTTTTTAAACAGCTGCGATGCCTGGGCCAATTCCGCATCTTTTAGAACCTTATTGATGTGGGTCAGTGATCAGTTGTACTTTTTACAGCAGACTGTATCTAGTACCTTGTGTTTTTTATGTACAAATGGTGTGGTTTTTCTACACGTAGATAAAGACATTGAGATTGTCTTGGACTTAGAAGTAAGACAATTGCTGGGTGAGTTTTATGGGTTTAGCCCAAAGATTTGACGTCTTCTGGGCTACAGAAGGGCACATAACTTATAGTCAAAAGTTGATATAGTCATGACCAGTCGCGATTGTACATAGTAGATTGTATCCGATTTCAAATTAACAAAAAGACCAGGCAAAAATGCAAAAGTGGAAAAACTGTTCCAGTGCTGCTGGTAAGAGGCTAATCCGACGTATTTTGTCACGAGAAATCGAATGGTGCAAACCGCGTTGCTCTCCGACCATTACTTTTGGCTGTAGCCACAATTGAATGATCATTGATGTCATAGTCACGTGCCCAGCAACGGCTCTTACTCAATGGAAACCAGGGAAATATGCAATTTTTTAACAGCTGCCGATGCCTGGCCCAATTCCGCATCTATTAGAGCCTTATAGATGTGGTTCAGTGATCAGTTGTACTTTTTACAGCAGACTGTATCTAGTACATTGTGTTTTTTATGTACGAATGGTGTGGTTTTTCTACACGTAGATAAAGACATTGAGATTGTCTTGGACTTAAAAGTAAGACAATTGCTGGATGAGTTAAATGGGCTTAGCCCAAAGATTTGACGTCTTCTGGGCTACGAAGGGCACATAACGTATAGTAAAAAGTTGAATATAGTAACGACCAGTCGCGATTGTGCATAGTACAGTGTATCCGATTTCAATTAACAAAAAGACCAGGCAAAATGCAAAAGTGGAAAAACTGTTCCAGTGCTGCTGGTAAGAGGCTAATCCGACGTATTTTGTCACGAGAAATCGAATGGTGCAAACCGCGTTGCTCTCCGAATAATACTTTTGGCTGTAGCGACAATTGAATGATCATTGATGTCATAGTCACGTGCCCAGCAACGGCTCTTACTCCATGGAAACCAGGGAAATTTGCAATTTTTTAAACAGCTGCCGATGCCTGGGCCAATTCCGCATCTATTAGAACCTTAATGATGTGGGTCAGTGATCAGTTGTACTTTTTACAGCAGACTGTATCTAGTACCTTGTGTTTTTTATGTACAAATGGTGTGGTTTTTCTACACGTAGATAAAGACATTGAGATTGTCTTGGACTTAGAAGTAAGACAATTGCTGGGTGAGTTAAATGGGCTTAGCCCAAAGATTTGACGTCTTCTGGGCTACAGAAGGGCACATAACTTACAGTCAAAAGTTGAATATAATAATGACCAGTCGCGATTGTACATAGTAGATTGTATCCGATTTCAAATTAACAAAAAGACCAGGCAAAAATGCAAAAGTGGAAAAACTGTTCCAGTGCTGCTGGTAAGAGGCTAATCCGACGTATTTTGTGACGAGAAATCGAATGGTGCAAACCGCGTTGCTCTCCGACCAATACTTTTGGCTGTAGCGACAATTGAATGATCATTGATGTCATAGTCACGTGCCCAGCAACGGCTCTTACTCCATGGAAACCAGGGAAATTTGCAATTTTCTAAACAGCTGCCGATGCCTGGGCCAATTCCGCATCTTTTAGAACCTTATTGATGTGGGTCAGTGATCAGTTGTACTTTTTACAGCAGACTGTATCTAGTACATTGTGTTTTTTATGTACAAATGGTGTGGTTTTTCTACACGTAGATAAAGACATTGAGATTGTCTTGGACTTAAAAGTAAGACAATTGCTGGATGAGTTAAATGGGCTTAGCCCAAAGATTTGACGTCTTCTGGGCTACCGAAGGGCACATAACGTATAGTTAAAAGTTGAATATAGTAACGACCAGTCTCGATTGTGCATAGTACAGTGTATCCGATTTCAATTAACAAAAAGACCAGGCAAAAATGCAAAAGTGGAAAAACTGTTCCAGTGCTGCTGGTAAGAGGCTAATCCGACGTATTTTGTGACGAGAAATCGAATGGTGCAAACTGCGTTGCTCTCCGACTAATACTTTTGCTGTAGCGACAATTGAATGATCATTGATGTCATAGTCACGTGCCCAGCAACGGCTCTTACTCCATGGAAACCAGGGAAATATGCAATTTTTTAACAGCTGCCGATGCCTGGCCCAATTCCGCATCTATTAGAACCTTATTGATGTGGGTCAGTGATCAGTTGTACTTTTTACAGCAGACTGTATCTAGTACATTGTTTTTTTTATGTACGAATGGTGTGGTTTTTCTACACGTAGATAAAGACATTGAGATTGTCTTGGACTTAAAAGTAAGACAATTGCTGGATGAGTTAAATGGGCTTAGCCCAAAGATTTGACGTCTTCTGGGCTACCGAAGGGCACATAACGTATAGTTAAAAGTTGAATATAGTAACGACCAGTCGCGATTGTGCATAGCGATTGTGCATAGTACAGTGTATCCGATTTCAATTAACAAAAACACCAGGCAAAAATGCAAAAGTGGAAAAACTGTTCCAGTGCTGCTGGTAAGAGGCTAATCCGACGTATTTTGTCACGAGAAATCGAATGGTGCAAACCGCGTTGCTCTCCGACCAATACTTTTGGCTGTAGCGACAATTGAATGATCATTGATGTCATAGTGACGTGCCCAGCAACGGCTCTTACTCCATGGAAACCAGGGAAATTTGCAATTTTCTAAACAGCTGCCGATGCCTGGGCCAATTCCGCATCTTTTAGAACCTTATTGATGTGGGTCAGTGATCAGTTGTACTTTTTACAGCAGACTGTATCTAGTACCTTGTGTTTTTTATGTACAAATGGTGTGGTTTTTCTACACGTAGATAAAGACATTGAGATTGTCTTGGACTGAAAAGTAAGACAATTGCTGGATGAGTTAAATGGGCTTAGCCCAAAGATTTGACGTCTTCTGGGCTACCGAAGGGCACATAACGTATAGTTAAAAGTTGAATATAGTAACGACCAGTCGCGATTGTGCATAGTACAGTGTATCCGATTTCAATTAACATAAAGACCAGGCAAAAATGCAAAAGTGGAAAAACTGTTCCAGTGCTGCTGGTAAGAGGCTAATCCGACGTATTTTGTGACGAGAAATCGAATGGTGCAAACTGCGTTGCTCTCCGACTAATACTTTTGGCTGTAGCGACAATTGAATGATCATTGATGTCATAGTCACGTGCCCAGCAACGGCTCTTACTCCATGGAAACCAGGGAAATTTGCCATTTTCTAAACAGCTGCCGATGCCTGGGCCAATTCCGCATCTTTTAGAACCTTATTGATGTGGGTCAGTGATCAGTTGTACTTTTTACAGCAGACTGTATCTAGTACCTTGTGTTTTTTATGTACAAATGGTGTGGTTTTTCTACACGTAGATAAAGACATTGAGATTGTCTTGGACTTAGAAGTAAGACAATTGCTGGGTGAGTTAAATGGGCTTAGCCCAAAGATTTGACGTCTTCTGGGCTACAGAAAGGCACATAACTTACAGTCAAAAGTTGAATATAGTAATGACCAGTCGCGATTGTACATAGTAGATTGTATCCGATTTCAAATTAACAAAAAGACCAGGCAAAAATGCAAAAGTGGAAAAACTGTTCCAGTGCTGCTGGTAAGAGGCTAATCCGACGTATTTTGTCACGAGAAATCGAATGGTGCAAACCGCGTTGCTCTCCGACCAATACTTTTGGCTGTAGCGACAATTGAATGATCATTGATGTCATAGTCACGTGCCCAGCAACGGCTCTTACTCCATGGAAACCAGGGAAATTTGCAATTTTTTAAACAGCTGCCGATGCCTGGGCCATTTCCGCATCTTTTAGAACCTTATTGATGTGCGTCAGTGATCAGTTGTACTTTTTACAGCAGACTGTATCTAGTACATTGTGTTTTTTATGTACAAATGGTGTGGTTTTTCTACACGTAGATAAAGACATTGAGATTGTCTTGGACTTAAAAGTAAGACAATTGCTGGATGAGTTAAATGGGCTTAGCCCAAAGATTTGACGTCTTCTGGGCTACCGAAGGGCACATAACGTATAGTTAAAAGTTGAATATAGTAACGACCAGTCGCGATTGTGCATAGTACAGTGTATCCGATTTCAATTAACAAAAAGACCAGGCAAATATGCAAAAGTGGAAAAACTGTTCCAGTGCTGCTGGTAAGAGGCTAATCCGACGTATTTTGTGACGAGAAATCGAATGGTGCAAACCGCGTTGCTCTCCGACCAATACTTTTGGCTGTAGCGACAATTGAATGATCATTGATGTCATAGTCACTTGCCCAGCAACGGCTCTTACTCCATGGAAACCAGGGAAATATGCAATTTTTTAACAGCTGCCGATGCCTGGCCCAATTCCGCATCTATTAGAACCTTATTGATGTGGGTCAGTGATCAGTTGTACTTTTTACAGCAGACTGTATCTAGTACTTTGTGTTTTTTATGTACAAATGGTGTGGTTTTTCTACACGCAGATAAAGACATTGAGATTGTCTTGGACTTAGAAGTAAGACAATTGCTGGATGAGTTAAATGGGCTTAGCCCAAAGATTTGACGTCTTCTGGGCTACCGAAGGGCACATAACGTATAGTTAAAAGTTGAATATAGTAACGACCAGTCGCGATTGTGCATAGTACAGTGTATCCGATTTCAATTAACAAAAAGACCAGGCAAAAATGCAAAAGTGGAAAAACTGTTCCAGTGCTGCTGGTAAGAGGCTAATCCGACGTATTTTGTCACGAGAAATCGAATGGTGCAAACCGCGTTGCTCTCCGACCAATACTTTTGGCTGTAGCGACAATTGAATGATCATTGATGTCATAGTCACGTGCCCAGCAACGGCTCTTACTCCATGGAAACCAGGGAAATTTGCAATTTTTTAAACAGCTGCCGATGCCTGGGCCAATTCCGCATCTTTTAGAACCTTATTGATGTGGGTCAGTGATCAGTTGTACTTTTTACAGCAGACTGTATCTAGTACCTTGTGTTTTTTATGTACAAATGGTGTGGTTTTTCTACACGTAGATAAAGACATTGAGATTGTCTTGGACTTAGAAGTAAGACAATTGCTGGGTGAGTTTTATGGGTTTAGCCCAAAGATTTGACGTCTTCTGGGCTACAGAAGGGCACATAACTTATAGTCAAAAGTTGAATATAGTCATGACCAGTCGCGATTGTACATAGTAGATTGTATCCGATTTCAAATTAACAAAAAGACCAGGCAAAAATGCAAAAGTGGAAAAACTGTTCCAGTGCTGCTGGTAAGAGGCTAATCCGACGTATTTTGTCACGAGAAATCGAATGGTGCAAACCGCGTTGCTCTCCGACCATTACTTTTGGCTGTAGCCACAATTGAATGATCATTGATGTCATAGTCACGTGCCCAGCAACGGCTCTTACTCAATGGAAACCAGGGAAATATGCAATTTTTTAACAGCTGCCGATGCCTGGCCCAATTCCGCATCTATTAGAGCCTTATAGATGTGGTTCAGTGATCAGTTGTACTTTTTACAGCAGACTGTATCTAGTACATTGTGTTTTTTATGTACGAATGGTGTGGTTTTTCTACACGTAGATAAAGACATTGAGATTGTCTTGGACTTAAAAGTAAGACAATTGCTGGATGAGTTAAATGGGCTTAGCCCAAAGATTTGACGTCTTCTGGGCTACCGAAGGGCACATAACGTATAGTAAAAAGTTGAATATAGTAACGACCAGTCGCGATTGTGCATAGTACAGTGTATCCGATTTCAATTAACAAAAAGACCAGGCAAAATGCAAAAGTGGAAAAACTGTTCCAGTGCTGCTGGTAAGAGGCTAATCCGACGTATTTTGTCACGAGAAATCGAATGGTGCAAACCGCGTTGCTCTCCGAATAATACTTTTGGCTGTAGCGACAATTGAATGATCATTGATGTCATAGTCACGTGCCCAGCAACGGCTCTTACTCCATGGAAACCAGGGAAATTTGCAATTTTTTAAACAGCTGCCGATGCCTGGGCCAATTCCGCATCTATTAGAACCTTATTGATGTGGGTCAGTGATCAGTTGTACTTTTTACAGCAGACTGTATCTAGTACCTTGTGTTTTTTATGTACAAATGGTGTGGTTTTTCTACACGTAGATAAAGACATTGAGATTGTCTTGGACTTTGAAGTAAGACAATTGCTGCGTGAGTTAAACGGGCTTAGCCCAAAGATTTGACGTCTTCTGGGCTACAGAAGGGCACATAACTTACAGTCAAAAGTTGAATATAGTAATGACCAGTCGCGATTGTACATAGTAGATTGTATCCGATTTCAAATTAACAAAAAGACCAGGCAAAAATGCAAAAGTGGAAAAACTGTTCCAGTGCTGCTGGTAAGAGGCTAATCCGACGTATTTTGTCACGAGAAATCGAATGGTGCAAACCGCGTTGCTCTCCGACCAATACTTTTGGCTGTAGCGACAATTGAATGATCATTGATGTCATAGTCACGTGCCCAGCAACGGCTCTTACTCCATGGAAACCAGGGAAATATGCAATTTTTTAACAGCTGCCGATGCCTGGCCCAATTCCGCATCTATTAGAACCTTATTGATGTGGGTCAGTGATCAGTTGTACTTTTTACAGCAGACTGTATCTAGTACTTTGTGTTTTTTATGTACAAATGGTGTGGTTTTTCTACACGCAGATAAAGACATTGAGATTGTCTTGGACTTAGAAGTAAGACAATTGCTGGATGAGTTAAATGGGCTTAGCCCAAAGATTTGACGTCTTCTGGGCTACCGAAGGGCACATAACGTATAGTTAAAAGTTGAATATAGTAACGACCAGTCGCGATTGTGCATAGTACAGTGTATCCGATTTCAATTAACAAAAAGACCAGGCAAAAATGCAAAAGTGGAAAAACTGTTCCAGTGCTGCTGGTAAGAGGTTAATCCGACGTATTTTGTGACGAGAAATCGAATGGTGCAAACCGCGTTGCTCTCCGACCAATACTTTTGGCTGTAGCGACAATTGAATGATCATTGATGTCATAGTCACGTGCCCAGCAACGGCTCTTACTCCATGGAAACCAGGGAAATTTGCAATTTTTTAAACAGCTGCCGATGCCTGGGCCAATTCCGCATCTTTTAGAACCTTATTGATGTGGGTCAGTGATCAGTTGTACTTTTTACAGCAGACTGTATCTAGTACCTTGTGTTTTTTATGTACAAATGGTGTGGTTTTTCTACACGTAGATAAAGACATTGAGATTGTCTTGGACTTAGAAGTAAGACAATTGCTGGGTGAGTTTTATGGGTTTAGCCCAAAGATTTGACGTCTTCTGGGCTACAGAAGGGCACATAACTTATAGTCAAAAGTTGAATATAGTCATGACCAGTCGCGATTGTACATAGTAGATTGTATCCGATTTCAAATTAACAAAAAGACCAGGCAAAAATGCAAAAGTGGAAAAACTGTTCCAGTGCTGCTGGTAAGAGGCTAATCCGACGTATTTTGTCACGAGAAATCGAATGGTGCAAACCGCGTTGCTCTCCGACCATTACTTTTGGCTGTAGCCACAATTGAATGATCATTGATGTCATAGTCACGTGCCCAGCAACGGCTCTTACTCAATGGAAACCAGGGAAATATGCAATTTTTTAACAGCTGCCGATGCCTGGCCCAATTCCGCATCTATTAGAGCCTTATAGATGTGGTTCAGTGATCAGTTGTACTTTTTACAGCAGACTGTATCTAGTACATTGTGTTTTTTATGTACGAATGGTGTGGTTTTTCTACACGTAGATAAAGACATTGAGATTGTCTTGGACTTAAAAGTAAGACAATTGCTGGATGAGTTAAATGGGCTTAGCCCAAAGATTTGACGTCTTCTGGGCTACCGAAGGGCACATAACGTATAGTAAAAAGTTGAATATAGTAACGACCAGTCGCGATTGTGCATAGTACAGTGTATCCGATTTCAATTAACAAAAAGACCAGGCAAAATGCAAAAGTGGAAAAACTGTTCCAGTGCTGCTGGTAAGAGGCTAATCCGACGTATTTTGTCACGAGAAATCGAATGGTGCAAACCGCGTTGCTCTCCGAATAATACTTTTGGCTGTAGCGACAATTGAATGATCATTGATGTCATAGTCACGTGCCCAGCAACGGCTCTTACTCCATGGAAACCAGGGAAATTTGCAATTTTTTAAACAGCTGCCGATGCCTGGGCCAATTCCGCATCTATTAGAACCTTATTGATGTGGGTCAGTGATCAGTTGTACTTTTTACAGCAGACTGTATCTAGTACCTTGTGTTTTTTATGTACAAATGGTGTGGTTTTTCTACACGTAGATAAAGACATTGAGATTGTCTTGGACTTAGAAGTAAGACAATTGCTGGGTGAGTTAAATGGGCTTAGCCCAAAGATTTGACGTCTTCTGGGCTACAGAAGGGCACATAACTTACAGTCAAAAGTTGAATATAGTAATGACCAGTCGCGATTGTACATAGTAGATTGTATCCGATTTCAAATTAACAAAAAGACCAGGCAAAAATGCAAAAGTGGAAAAACTGTTCCAGTGCTGCTGGTAAGAGGCTAATCCGACGTATTTTGTGACGAGAAATCGAATGGTGCAAACCGCGTTGCTCTCCGACCAATACTTTTGGCTGTAGCGACAATTGAATGATCATTGATGTCATAGTCACGTGCCCAGCAACGGCTCTTACTCCATGGAAACCAGGGAAATTTGCAATTTTCTAAACAGCTGCCGATGCCTTGGCCAATTCCGCATCTTTTAGAACCTTATTGATGTGGGTCAGTGATCAGTTGTACTTTTTACAGCAGACTGTATCTAGTACATTGTGTTTTTTATGTACAAATGGTGTGGTTTTTCTACACGTAGATAAAGACATTGAGATTGTCTTGGACTTAAAAGTAAGACAATTGCTGGATGAGTTAAATGGGCTTAGCCCAAAGATTTGACGTCTTCTGGGCTACCGAAGGGCACATAACGTATAGTTAAAAGTTGAATATAGTAACGACCAGTCTCGATTGTGCATAGTACAGTGTATCCGATTTCAATTAACAAAAAGACCAGGCAAAAATGCAAAAGTGGAAAAACTGTTCCAGTGCTGCTGGTAAGAGGCTAATCCGACGTATTTTGTGACGAGAAATCGAATGGTGCAAACTGCGTTGCTCTCCGACTAATACTTTTGGCTGTAGCGACAATTGAATGATCATTGATGTCATAGTCACGTGCCCAGCAACGGCTCTTACTCCATGGAAACCAGGGAAATATGCAATTTTTTAACAGCTGCCGATGCCTGGCCCAATTCCGCATCTATTAGAACCTTATTGATGTGGGTCAGTGATCAGTTGTACTTTTTACAGCAGACTGTATCTAGTACATTGTTTTTTTTCTGTACGAATGGTGTGGTTTTTCTACACGTAGATAAAGACATTGAGATTGTCTTGGACTTAAAAGTAAGACAATTGCTGGATGAGTTAAATGGGCTTAGCCCAAAGATTTGACGTCTTCTGGGCTACCGAAGGGCACATAACGTATAGTTAAAAGTTGAATATAGTAACGACCAGTAGCGATTGTGCATAGTACAGTGTATCCGATTTCAATTAACAAAAACACCAGGCAAAAATGCAAAAGTGGAAAAACTGTTCCAGTGCTGCTGGTAAGAGGCTAATCCGACGTATTTTGTCACGAGAAATCGAATGGTGCAAACCGCGTTGCTCTCCGACCAATACTTTTGGCTGTAGCGACAATTGAATGATCATTGATGTCATAGTCACGTGCCCAGCAACGGCTCTTACTCCATGGAAACCAGGGAAATTTGCAATTTTCTAAACAGCTGCCGATGCCTGGGCCAATTCCGCATCTTTTAGAACCTTATTGATGTGGGTCAGTGATCAGTTGTACTTTTTACAGCAGACTGTATCTAGTACCTTGTGTTTTTTATGTACAAATGGTGTGGTTTTTCTACACGTAGATAAAGACATTGAGATTGTCTTGGACTGAAAAGTAAGACAATTGCTGGATGAGTTAAATGGGCTTAGCCCAAAGATTTGACGTCTTCTGGGCTACCGAAGGGCACATAACGTATAGTTAAAAGTTGAATATAGTAACGACCAGTCGCGATTGTGCATAGTACAGTGTATCCGATTTCAATTAACATAAAGACCAGGCAAAAATGCAAAAGTGGAAAAACTGTTCCAGTGCTGCTGGTAAGAGGCTAATCCGACGTATTTTTGTGACGAGAAATCGAATGGTGCAAACTGCGTTGCTCTCCGACTAATACTTTTGGCTGTAGCGACAATTGAATGATCATTGATGTCATAGTCACGTGCCCAGCAACGGCTCTTACTCCATGGAAACCAGGGAAATTTGCAATTTTCTAAACAGCTGCCGATGCCTGGGCCAATTCCGCATCTTTTAGAACCTTATTGATGTGGGTCAGTGATCAGTTGTACTTTTTACAGCAGACTGTATCTAGTACCTTGTGTTTTTTATGTACAAATGGTGTGGTTTTTCTACACGTAGATAAAGACATTGAGATTGTCTTGGACTTAGAAGTAAGACAATTGCTGGGTGAGTTTTATGGGTTTAGCCCAAAGATTTGACGTCTTCTGGGCTACAGAAGGGCACATAACTTATAGTCAAAAGTTGAATATAGTCATGACCAGTCGCGATTGTACATAGTAGATTGTATCCGATTTCAAATTAACAAAAAGACCAGGCAAAAATGCAAAAGTGGAAAAACTGTTCCAGTGCTGCTGGTAAGAGGCTAATCCGACGTATTTTGTCACGAGAAATCGAATGGTGCAAACCGCGTTGCTCTCCGACCATTACTTTTGGCTGTAGCCACAATTGAATGATCATTGATGTCATAGTCACGTGCCCACCAACGGCTCTTACTCAATGGAAACCAGGGAAATATGCAATTTTTTAACAGCTGCCGATGCCTGGCCCAATTCCGCATCTATTAGAGCCTTATAGATGTGGTTCAGTGATCAGTTGTACTTTTTACAGCAGACTGTATCTAGTACATTGTGTTTTTTATGTACGAATGGTGTGGTTTTTCTACACGTAGATAAAGACATTGAGATTGTCTTGGACTTAAAAAGTAAGACAATTGCTGGATGAGTTAAATGGGCTTAGCCCAAAGATTTGACGTCTTCTGGGCTACCGAAGGGCACATAACGTATAGTAAAAAGTTGAATATAGTAACGACCAGTCGCGATTGTGCATAGTACAGTGTATCCGATTTCAATTAACAAAAAGACCAGGCAAAATGCAAAAGTGGAAAAACTGTTCCAGTGCTGCTGGTAAGAGGCTAATCCGACGTATTTTGTCACGAGAAATCGAATGGTGCAAACCGCGTTGCTCTCCGAATAATACTTTTGGCTGTAGCGACAATTGAATGATCATTGATGTCATAGTCACGTGCCCAGCAACGGCTCTTACTCCATGGAAACCAGGGAAATTTGCAATTTTTTAAACAGCTGCCGATGCCTGGGCCAATTCCGCATCTATTAGAACCTTATTGATGTGGGTCAGTGATCAGTTGTACTTTTTACAGCAGACTGTATCTAGTACCTTGTGTTTTTTATGTACAAATGGTGTGGTTTTTCTACACGTAGATAAAGACATTGAGATTGTCTTGGACTTAGAAGTAAGACAATTGCTGGGTGAGTTAAATGGGCTTAGCCCAAAGATTTGACGTCTTCTGGGCTACAGAAGGGCACATAACTTACAGTCAAAAGTTGAATATAGTAATGACCAGTCGCGATTGTACATAGTAGATTGTATCCGATTTCAAATTAACAAAAAGACCAGGCAAAAATGCAAAAGTGGAAAAACTGTTCCAGTGCTGCTGGTAAGAGGCTAATCCGACGTATTTTGTGACGAGAAATCGAATGGTGCAAACCGCGTTGCTCTCCGACCAATACTTTTGGCTGTAGCGACAATTGAATGATCATTGATGTCATAGTCACGTGCCCAGCAACGGCTCTTACTCCATGGAAACCAGGGAAATTTGCAATTTTCTAAACAGCTGCCGATGCCTTGGCCAATTCCGCATCTTTTAGAACCGTATTGATGTGGGTCAGTGATCAGTTGTACTTTTTACAGCAGACTGTATCTAGTACATTGTGTTTTTTATGTACAAATGGTGTGGTTTTTCTACACGTAGATAAAGACATTGAGATTGTCTTGGACTTAAAAGTAAGACAATTGCTGGATGAGTTAAATGGGCTTAGCCCAAAGATTTGACGTCTTCTGGGCTACCGAAGGGCACATAACGTATAGTTAAAAGTTGAATATAGTAACGACCAGTCTCGATTGTGCATAGTACAGTGTATCCGATTTCAATTAACAAAAAGACCAGGCAAAAATGCAAAAGTGGAAAAACTGTTCCAGTGCTGCTGGTAAGAGGCTAATCCGACGTATTTTGTGACGAGAAATCGAATGGTGCAAACTGCGTTGCTCTCCGACTAATACTTTTGGCTGTAGCGACAATTGAATGATCATTGATGTCATAGTCACGTGCCCAGCAACGGCTCTTACTCCATGGAAACCAGGGAAATATGCAATTTTTTAACAGCTGCCGATGCCTGGCCCAATTCCGCATCTATTAGAACCTTATTGATGTGGGTCAGTGATCAGTTGTACTTTTTACAGCAGACTGTATCTAGTACATTGTTTTTTTTATGTACGAATGGTGTGGTTTTTCTACACGTAGATAAAGACATTGAGATTGTCTTGGACTTAAAAGTAAGACAATTGCTGGATGAGTTAAATGGGCTTAGCCCAAAGATTTGACGTCTTCTGGGCTACCGAAGGGCACATAACGTATAGTTAAAAGTTGAATATAGTAACGACCAGTCGCGATTGTGCATAGTACAGTGTATCCGATTTCAATTAACAAAAACACCAGGCAAAAATGCAAAAGTGGAAAAACTGTTCCAGTGCTGCTGGTAAGAGGCTAATCCGACGTATTTTGTCACGAGAAATCGAATGGTGCAAACCGCGTTGCTCTCCGACCAATACTTTTGGCTGTAGCGACAATTGAATGATCATTGATGTCATAGTCACGTGCCCAGCAACGGCTCTTACTCCATGGAAACCAGGGAAATTTGCAATTTTCTAAACAGCTGCCGATGCCTGGGCCAATTCCGCATCTTTTAGAACCTTATTGATGTGGGTCAGTGATCAGTTGTACTTTTTACAGCAGACTGTATCTAGTACCTTGTGTTTTTTATGTACAAATGGTGTGGTTTTTCTACACGTAGATAAAGACATTGAGATTGTCTTGGACTGAAAAGTAAGACAATTGCTGGATGAGTTAAATGGGCTGAGCCCAAAGATTTGACGTCTTCTGGGCTACCGAAGGGCACATAACGTATAGTTAAAAGTTGAATATAGTAACGACCAGTCGCGATTGTGCATAGTACAGTGTATCCGATTTCAATTAACATAAAGACCAGGCAAAAATGCAAAAGTGGAAAAACTGTTCCAGTGCTGCTGGTAAGAGGCTAATCCGACGTATTTTGTGACGAGAAATCGAATGGTGCAAACTGCGTTGCTCTCCGACTAATACTTTTGGCTGTAGCGACAATTGAATGATCATTGATGTCATAGTCACGTGCCCAGCAACGGCTCTTACTCCATGGAAACCAGGGAAATTTGCAATTTTCTAAACAGCTGCCGATGCCTGGGCCAATTCCTCTATTAGAACCTTATTGATGTGGGTCAGTGATCAGTTGTGTTTTTTACAGCAGACTGTATCTAGTACATTGTGTTTTTTATGTACAAATGGTGTGGTTTTTCTACACGCAGATAAAGACATTGAGATTGTCTTGGACTTAGAAGTAAGAAAATTGCTGGATGAGTTAAATGGGCTTAGCCCAAAGATTTGACGTCTTCTGGGCTACCGAAGGGCACATAACGTATAGTAAAAAGTTGAATATAGTAACGACCAGTCGCGATTGTGCATAGTACAGTGTATCCGATTTCAATTAACAAAAAGACCAGGCAAAAATGCAAAAGTGGAAAAACTGTTCCAGTGCTGCTGGTAAGAGGCTAATCCGACGTATTTTGTCACGAGAAATCGAATGGTGCAAACCGCGTTGCTCTCCGACCAATACTTTTGGCTGTAGCGACAATTGAATGATCATTGATGTCATAGTCACGTGCCCAGCAACGGCTCTTACTCCATGGAAACCAGGGAAATTTGCAATTTTTTAAACAGCTGCCGATGCCTGGGCCAATTCCGCATCTATTAGAACCTTATTGATGTGGGTCAGTGATCAGTTGTACTTTTTACAGCAGACTGTATCTAGTACCTTGTGTTTTTATGTACAAATGGTGTGGTTTTTCTACACGTAGATAAAGACATTGAGATTGTCTTGGACTTAGAAGTAAGACAATTGCTGGGTGAGTTAAATGGGCTTAGCCCAAAGATTTGACGTCTTCTGGGCTACAGAAGGGCACATAACTTACAGTCAAAAGTTGAATATAGTAATGACCAGTCGCGATTGTACATAGTAGATTGTATCCGATTTCAAATTAACAAAAAGACCAGGCAAAAATGCAAAAGTGGAAAAACTGTTCCAGTGCTGCTGGTAAGAGGCTAATCCGACGTATTTTGTCACGAGAAATCGAATGGTGCAAACCGCGTTGCTCTCCGACCAATACTTTTGGCTCTAGCGACAATTGAATGATCATTGATGTCATAGTCACGTGCCCAGCAACGGCTCTTACTCCATGGAAACCAGGGAAATTTGCAATTTTCTAAACAGCTGCCGATGCCTTGGCCAATTCCGCATCTTTTAGAACCTTATTGATGTGGGTCAGTGATCAGTTGTACTTTTTACAGCAGACTGTATCTAGTACATTGTGTTTTTTATGTACAAATGGTGTGGTTTTTCTACACGTAGATAAAGACATTGAGATTGTCTTGGACTTAAAAGTAAGACAATTGCTGGATGAGTTAAATGGGCTTAGCCCAAAGATTTGACGTCTTCTGGGCTACCGAAGGGCACATAACGTATAGTTAAAAGTTGAATATAGTAACGACCAGTCGCGATTGTGCATAGTACAGTGTATCCGATTTCAAATTAACAAAAAGACCAGGCAAAAATGCAAAAGTGGAAAAACTGTTCCAGTGCTGCTGGTAAGAGGCTAATCCGACGTATTTTGTGACGAGAAATCGAATGGTGCAAACTGCGTTGCTCTCCGACTAATACTTTTGGCTGTAGCGACAATTGAATGATCATTGATGTCATAGTCACGTGCCCAGCAACGGCTCTTACTCCATGGAAACCAGGGAAATATGCAATTTTTTAACAGCTGCCGATGCCTGGCCCAATTCCGCATCTATTAGAACCTTATTGATGTGGGTCAGTGATCAGTTGTACTTTTTACAGCAGACTGTATCTAGTACATTGTGTTTTTTATGTACGAATGGTGTGGTTTTTCTACACGTAGATAAAGACATTGAGATTGTCTTGGACTTAAAAGTAAGACAATTGCTGGATGAGTTAAATGGGCTTAGCCCAAAGATTTGACGTCTTCTGGGCTACCGAAGGGCACATAACGTATAGTTAAAAGTTGAATATAGTAACGACCAGTCGCGATTGTGCATAGTACAGTGTATCCGATTTCAATTAACAAAAACACCAGGCAAAAATGCAAAAGTGGAAAAACTGTTCCAGTGCTGCTGGTAAGAGGCTAATCCGACGTATTTTGTCACGAGAAATCGAATGGTGCAAACCGCGTTGCTCTCCGACCAATACTTTTGGCTGTAGCGACAATTGAATGATCATTGATGTCATAGTCACGTGCCCAGCAACGGCTCTTACTCCATGGAAACCAGGGAAATTTGCAATTTTCTAAACAGCTGCCGATGCCTGGGCCAATTCCGCATCTTTTAGAACCTTATTGATGTGGGTCAGTGATCAGTTGTACTTTTTACAGCAGACTGTATCTAGTACCTTGTGTTTTTTATGTACAAATGGTGTGGTTTTTCTACACGTAGATAAAGACATTGAGATTGTCTTGGACTGAAAAGTAAGACAATTGCTGGATGAGTTAAATGGGCTTAGCCCAAAGATTTGACGTCTTCTGGGCTACCGAAGGGCACATAACGTATAGTTAAAAGTTGAATATAGTAACGACCAGTCGCGATTGTGCATAGTACAGTGTATCCGATTTCAATTAACAAAAAGACCAGGCAAAAATGCAAAAGTGGAAAAACTGTTCCAGTGCTGCTGGTAAGAGGCTAATCCGACGTATTTTGTGACGAGAAATCGAATGGTGCAAACTGCGTTGCTCTCCGACTAATACTTTTGGCTGTAGCGACAATTGAATGATCATTGATGTCATAGTCACGTGCCCAGCAACGGCTCTTACTCCATGGAAACCAGGGAAATATGCAATTTTTTAACAGCTGCCGATGCCTGGCCCAATTCCGCATCTATTAGAACCTTATTGATGTGGGTCAGTGATCAGTTGTACTTTTTACAGCAGACTGTATCTAGTACATTGTTTTTTTTATGTACGAATGGTGTGGTTTTTCTACACGTAGATAAAGACATTGAGATTGTCTTGGACTTAAAAGTAAGACAATTGCTGGATGAGTTAAATGGGCTTAGCCCAAAGATTTGACGTCTTCTGGGCTACCGAAGGGCACATAACGTATAGTTAAAAGTTGAATATAGTAACGACCAGTCGCGATTGGCTGTAGCCACAATTGAATGATCATTGATGTCATAGTCACGTGCCCAGCAACGGCTCTTACTCAATGGAAACCAGGGAAATATGCAATTTTTTAACAGCTGCCGATGCCTGGCCCAATTCCGCATCTATTAGAGCCTTATAGATGTGGTTCAGTGATCAGTTGTACTTTTTACAGCAGACTGTATCTAGTACATTGTGTTTTTTATGTACGAATGGTGTGGTTTTTCTACACGTAGATAAAGACATTGAGATTGTCTTGGACTTAAAAGTAAGACAATTGCTGGATGAGTTAAATGGGCTTAGCCCAAAGATTTGACGTCTTCTGGGCTACCGAAGGGCACATAACGTATAGTAAAAAGTTGAATATAGTAACGACCAGTCGCGATTGTGCATAGTACAGTGTATCCGATTTCAATTAACAAAAAGACCAGGCAAAATGCAAAAGTGGAAAAACTGTTCCAGTGCTGCTGGTAAGAGGCTAATCCGACGTATTTTGTCACGAGAAATCGAATGGTGCAAACCGCGTTGCTCTCCGAATAATACTTTTGGCTGTAGCGACAATTGAATGATCATTGATGTCATAGTCACGTGCCCAGGAACGGCTCTTACTCCATGGAAACCAGGGAAATTTGCAATTTTTTAAACAGCTGCCGATGCCTGGGCCAATTCCGCATCTATTAGAACCTTATTGATGTGGGTCAGTGATCAGTTGTACTTTTTACAGCAGACTGTATCTAGTACCTTGTGTTTTTTATGTACAAATGGTGTGGTTTTTCTACACGTAGATAAAGACATTGAGATTGTCTTGGACTTAGAAGTAAGACAATTGCTGGGTGAGTTAAATGGGCTTAGCCCAAAGATTTGACGTCTTCTGGGCTACAGAAGGGCACATAACTTACAGTCAAAAGTTGAATATAGTAATGACCAGTCGCGATTGTACATAGTAGATTGTATCCGATTTCAAATTAACAAAAAGACCAGGCAAAAATGCAAAAGTGGAAAAACTGTTCCAGTGCTGCTGGTAAGAGGCTAATCCGACGTATTTTGTGACGAGAAATCGAATGGTGCAAACCGCGTTGCTCTCCGACCAATACTTTTGGCTGTAGCGACAATTGAATGATCATTGATGTCATAGTCACGTGCCCAGCAACGGCTCTTACTCCATGGAAACCAGGGAAATTTGCAATTTTCTAAACAGCTGCCGATGCCTTGGCCAATTCCGCATCTTTTAGAATCTTATTGATGTGGGTCAGTGATCAGTTGTACTTTTTACAGCAGACTGTATCTAGTACATTGTGTTTTTTATGTACAAATGGTGTGGTTTTTCTACACGTAGATAAAGACATTGAGATTGTCTTGGACTTAAAAGTAAGACAATTGCTGGATGAGTTAAATGGGCTTAGCCCAAAGATTTGACGTCTTCTGGGCTACCGAAGGGCACATAACGTATAGTTAAAAGTTGAATATAGTAACGACCAGTCGCGATTGTGCATAGTACAGTGTATCCGATTTCAATTAACAAAAAGACCAGGCAAAAATGCAAAAGTGGAAAAACTGTTCCAGTGCTGCTGGTAAGAGGCTAATCCGACGTATTTTGTGACGAGAAATCGAATGGTGCAAACTGCGTTGCTCTCCGACTAATACTTTTGGCTGTAGCGACAATTGAATGATCATTGATGTCATAGTCACGTGCCCAGCAACGGCTCTTACTCCATGGAAACCAGGGAAATATGCAATTTTTTAACAGCTGCCGATGCCTGGCCCAATTCCGCATCTATTAGAACCTTATTGATGTGGGTCAGTGATCAGTTGTACTTTTTACAGCAGACTGTATCTAGTACATTGTTTTTTTTATGTACGAATGGTGTGGTTTTTCTACACGTAGATAAAGACATTGAGATTGTCTTGGACTTAAAAGTAAGACAATTGCTGGATGAGTTAAATGGGCTTAGCCCAAAGATTTGACGTCTTCTGGGCTACCGAAGGGCACATAACGTATAGTTAAAAGTTGAATATAGTAACGACCAGTCGCGATTGTGCATAGTACAGTGTATCCGATTTCAATTAACAAAAACACCAGGCAAAAATGCAAAAGTGGAAAAACTGTTCCAGTGCTGCTGGTAAGAGGCTAATCCGACGTATTTTGTCACGAGAAATCGAATGGTGCAAACCGCGTTGCTCTCCGACCAATACTTTTGGCTGTAGCGACAATTGAATGATCATTGATGTCATAGTCACGTGCCCAGCAACGGCTCTTACTCCATGGAAACCAGGGAAATTTGCAATTTTCTAAACAGCTGCCGATGCCTGGGCCAATTCCGCATCTTTTAGAACCTTATTGATGTGGGTCAGTGATCAGTTGTACTTTTTACAGCAGACTGTATCTAGTACCTTGTGTTTTTTATGTACAAATGGTGTGGTTTTTCTACACGTAGATAAAGACATTGAGATTGTCTTGGACTGAAAAGTAAGACAATTGCTGGATGAGTTAAATGGGCTTAGCCCAAAGATTTGACGTCTTCTGGGCTACCGAAGGGCACATAACGTATAGTTAAAAGTTGAATATAGTAACGACCAGTCGCGATTGTGCATAGTACAGTGTATCCGATTTCAATTAACATAAAGACCAGGCAAAAATGCAAAAGTGGAAAAACTGTTCCAGTGCTGCTGGTAAGAGGCTAATCCGACGTATTTTGTGACGAGAAATCGAATGGTGCAAACTGCGTTGCTCTCCGACTAATACTTTTGGCTGTAGCGACAATTGAATGATCATTGATGTCATAGTCACGTGCCCAGCAACGGCTCTTACTCCATGGAAACCAGGGAAATTTGCAATTTTCTAAACAGCTGCCGATGCCTGGGCCAATTCCGCATCTTTTAGAACCTTATTGATGTGGGTCAGTGATCAGTTGTACTTTTTACAGCAGACTGTATCTAGTACCTTGTGTTTTTTATGTACAAATGGTGTGGTTTTTCTACACGTAGATAAAGACATTGAGATTGTCTTGGACTGAAAAGTAAGACAATTGCTGGATGAGTTAAATGGGCTTAGCCCAAAGATTTGACGTCTTCTGGGCTACCGAAGGGCACATAACGTATAGTTAAAAGTTGAATATAGTAACGACCAGTCGCGATTGTGCATAGTACAGTGTATCCGATTTCAATTAACAAAAAGACCAGGCAAAAATGCAAAAGTGGAAAAACTGTTCCAGTGCTGCTGGTAAGAGGCTAATCCGACGTATTTTGTGACGAGAAATCGAATGGTGCAAACTGCGTTGCTCTCCGACTAATACTTTTGGCTGTAGCGACAATTGAATGATCATTGATGTCATAGTCACGTGCCCAACAACGGCTCTTACTCAATGGAAACCAGGGAAATATGCAATTTTTTAACAGCTGCCGATGCCTGGCCCAATTCCGCATCTATTAGAACCTTATTGATGTGGGTCAGTGATCAGTTGTACTTTTTACAGCAGACTGTATCTAGTACATTGTTTTTTTTATGTACAAATGGTGTGGTTTTTCTGCACGTAGATAAAGACATTGAGATTGTCTTGGACTTAAAAGTAAGACAATTGCTGGATGAGTTAAATGGGCTTAGCCCAAAGATTTGACGTCTTCTGGGCTACCGAAGGGCACATAACGTATAGTTAAAAGTTGAATATAGTAACGACCAGTCGCGATTGTGCATAGTACAGTGTATCCGATTTCAATTAACAAAAAGACCAGGCAAAAATGCAAAAGTGGAAAAACTGTTCCAGTGCTGCTGGTAAGAGGCTAATCCGACGTATTTTGTGACGAGAAATCGAATGGTGCAAACCGCGTTGCTCTCCGACCAATACTTTTGGCTGTAGCGACAATTGAATGATCATTGATGTCATAGTCACGTGCCCAGCAACGGCTCTTACTCCATGGAAACCAGGGAAATTTGCAATTTTTTAAACAGCTGCCGATGCCTGGGCCAATTCCACATCTTTTAGAACCTTATTGATGTGGTTCAGTGATCAGTTGTACTTTTTACAGCAGACTGTATCTAGTACCTTGTGTTTTTTATGTACAAATGGTGTGGTTTTTCTACACGTAGATAAAGACATTGAGATTGTCTTGGACTTAGAAGTAAGACAATTGCTGGGTGAGTTAAATGGGCTTAGCCCAAAGATTTGACGTCTTCTGGTACAGAAGGGCACATAACTTACAGTCAAAAGTTGAATATAGTAATGACCAGTCGCGATTGTACATAGTAGATTGTATCCGATTTTAAATTAACAAAAAGACCAGGCAAAAATGCAAAAGTGGAAAAACTGTTCCAGTGCTGCTGGTAAGAGGCTAATCCGACGTATTTTGTCACGAGAAATCGAATGGTGCAAACCGCGTTGCTCTCCGACCAATACTTTTGGCTGTAGCGACAATTGAATGATCATTGATGTCATAGTCACGTGCCCAGCAACGGCTCTTACTCCATGGAAACCAGGGAAATTTGCAATTTTTTAAACAGCTGCCGATGCCTGGGCCATTTCCGCATCTTTTAGAACCTTATTGATGTGCGTCAGTGATCAGTTGTACTTTTTACAGCAGACTGTATCTAGTACATTGTGTTTTTTATGTACGAATGGTGTGGTTTTTCTACACGTAGATAAAGACATTGAGATTGTCTTGGACTTAAAAGTTAAGACAATTGCTGGATGAGTTAAATGGGCTTAGCCCAAAGATTTGACGTCTTCTGGGCTACCGAAGGGCACATAACGTATAGTTAAAAGTTGAATATAGTAACGACCAGTCGCGATTGTGCATAGTACAGTGTATCCGATTTCAATTAACAAAAAGACCAGGCAAATATGCAAAAGTGGAAAAACTGTTCCAGTGCTGCTGGTAAGAGGCTAATCCGACGTATTTTGTGACGAGAAATCGAATGTGCAAACCGCGTTGCTCTCCGACCAATACTTTTGGCTGTAGCGACATTGAATGATCATTGATGTCATAGTCACGTGCCCAGCAACGGCTCTTACTCCATGGAAACCAGGGAAATTTGCAATTTTTAACAGCTGCCGATGCCTGGGCCAATTCCGCATCTTTTAGAACCTTATTGATGTGGGTCAGTGATCAGTTGTACTTTTTACAGCAGACTGTATCTAGTACCTTGTGTTTTTTATGTACAAATGGTGTGGTTTTTCTACACGTAGATAAAGACATTGAGATTGTCTTGGACTTAGAAGTAAGACAATTGCTGGGTGAGTTTTATGGGTTTAGCCCAAAGATTTGACGTCTTCTGGGCTACAGAAGGGCACATAACTTATAGTCAAAAGTTGAATATAGTCATGACCAGTCGCGATTGTACATAGTAGATTGTATCCGATTTCAAATTAACAAAAAGACCAGGCAAAAATGCAAAAGTGGAAAAACTGTTCCAGTGCTGCTGGTAAGAGGCTAATCCGACGTATTTTGTCACGAGAAATCGAATGGTGCAAACCGCGTTGCTCTCCGACCATTACTTTTGGCTGTAACCACAATTGAATGATCATTGATGTCATAGTCACGTGCCCAGCAACGGCTCTTACTCAATGGAAACCAGGGAAATATGCAATTTTTTAACAGCTGCCGATGCCTGGCCCAATTCCGCATCTATTAGAGCCTTATAGATGTGGTTCAGTGATCAGTTGTACTTTTTACAGCAGACTGTATCTAGTACATTGTGTTTTTTATGTACGAATGGTGTGGTTTTTCTACACGTAGATAAAGACATTGAGATTGTCTTGGACTTAAAAGTAAGACAATTGCTGGATGAGTTAAATGGGCTTAGCCCAAAGATTTGACGTCTTCTGGGCTACCGAAGGGCACATAACGTATAGTAAAAAGTTGAATATAGTAACGACCAGTCGCGATTGTGCATAGTACAGTGTATCCGATTTCAATTAACAAAAAGACCAGGCAAAAATGCAAAAGTGGAAAACTGTTCCAGTGCTGCTGGTAAGAGGCTAATCCGACGTATTTTGTCACGAGAAATCGAATGGTGCAAACCGCGTTGCTCTCCGAATAATACTTTTGGCTGTAGCGACAACTGAATGATCATTGATGTCATAGTCACGTGCCCAGCAACGGCTCTTACTCCATGGAAACCAGGGAAATTTGCAATTTTTTAAACAGCTGCCGATGCCTGGGCCAATTCCGCATCTATTAGAACCTTATTGATGTGGGTCAGTGATCAGTTGTACTTTTTACAGCAGACTGTATCTAGTACATTGTGTTTTTTATGTACAAATGGTGTGGTTTTTCTACACGTAGATAAAGACATTGAGATTGTCTTGGACTTAAAAGTAAGACAATTGCTGGATGAGTTAAATGGGCTTAGCCCAAAGATTTGACGTCTTCTGGGCTACCGAAGGGCACATAACGTATAGTTAAAAGTTGAATATAGTAACGACCAGTCGCGATTGTGCATAGTACAGTGTATCCGATTTCAAATTAACAAAAAGACCAGGCAAAAATGCAAAAGTGGAAAAACTGTTCCAGTGCTGCTGGTAAGAGGCTAATCCGACGTATTTTGTGACGAGAAATCGAATGGTGCAAACCGCGTTGCTCTCCGACCATTACTTTTGGCTGTAGCGACAATTGAATGATCATTGATGTCATAGTCACGTGCCCAGCAACGGCTCTTACTCAATGGAAACCAGGGAAATATGCAATTTTTTAACAGCTGCCGATGCCTGGCCCAATTCCGCATCTATTAGAGCCTTATAGATGTGGTTCAGTGATCAGTTGTACTTTTTACAGCAGACTGTATCTAGTACATTGTGTTTTTTATGTACGAATGGTGTGGTTTTTCTACACGTAGATAAAGACATTGAGATTGTCTTGGACTTAAAAGTAAGACAATTGCTGGATGAGTTAAATGGGCTTAGCCCAAAGATTTGACGTCTTCTGGGCTACCGAAGGGCACATAACGTATAGTAAAAAGTTGAATATAGTAACGACCAGTCGCGATTGTGCATAGTACAGTGTATCCGATTTCAATTAACAAAAAGACCAGGCAAAAATGCAAAAGTGGAAAAACTGTTCCAGTGCTGCTGGTAAGAGGCTAATCCGACGTATTTTGTCACGAGAAATCGAATGGTGCAAACCGCGTTGCTCTCCGAATAATACTTTTGGCTGTAGCGACAATTGAATGATCATTGATGTCATAGTCACGTGCCCAGCAACGGCTCTTACTCCATGGAAACCAGGGAAATTTGCAATTTTTTAAACAGCTGCCGATGCCTGGGCCAATTCCGCATCTATTAGAACCTTATTGATGTGGGTCAGTGATCAGTTGTACTTTTTACAGCAGACTGTATCTAGTACCTTGTGTTTTTTATGTACAAATGGTGTGGTTTTTCTACACGTAGATAAAGACATTGAGATTGTCTTGGACTTAGAAGTAAGACAATTGCTGGGTGAGTTAAATGGGCTTAGCCCAAAGATTTGACGTCTTCTGGGCTACAGAAGTGCACATAACTTACAGTCAAAAGTTGAATATAGTCATGACCAGTCGCGATTGTACATAGTAGATTGTATCCGATTTCAAGTTAACAAAAAGACCAGGCAAAAATGCAAAAGTGGAAAAACTGTTCCAGTGCTGCTGGTAAGAGGCTAATCCGACGTATTTTGTCACGAGAAATCGAATGGTGCAAACCGCGTTGCTCTCCGAATAATACTTTTGGCTGTAGCGACAATTGAATGATCATTGATGTCATAGTCACGTGCCCAGCAACGGCTCTTACTCCATGGAAACCAGGGAAATTTGCAATTTTTTAAACAGCTGCCGATGCCTGGGCCAATTCCGCATCTATTAGAACCTTATTGATGTGGGTCAGTGATCAGTTGTACTTTTTACAGCAGACTGTATCTAGTACCTTGTGTTTTTTATGTACAAATGGTGTGGTTTTTCTACACGTAGATAAAGACATTGAGATTGTCTTGGACTTAGAAGTAAGACAATTGCTGGGTGAGTTAAATGGGCTTAGCCCAAAGATTTGACGTCTTCTGGGCTACAGAAGTGCACATAACTTACAGTCAAAAGTTGAATATAGTCATGACCAGTCGCGATTGTACATAGTAGATTGTATCCGATTTCAAGTTAACAAAAAGACCAGGCAAAAATGCAAAAGTGGAAAAACTGTTCCAGTGCTGCTGGTAAGAGGCTAATCCGACGTATTTTGTCACGAGAAATCGAATGGTGCAAACCGCGTTGCTCTCCGACCATTACTTTTGGCTGTAGCCACAATTGAATGATCATTGATGTCATAGTCACGTGCCCAGCAACGGCTCTTACTCAATGGAAACCAGGGAAATATGCAATTTTTTAACAGCTGCCGATGCCTGGCCCAATTCCGCATCTATTAGAGCCTTATAGATGTGGTTCAGTGATCAGTTGTACTTTTTACAGCAGACTGTATCTAGTACATTGTGTTTTTTATGTACGAATGGTGTGGTTTTTCTACACGTAGATAAAGACATTGAGATTGTCTTGGACTTAAAAGTAAGACAATTGCTGGATGAGTTAAATGGGCTTAGCCCAAAGATTTGACGTCTTCTGGGCTACCGAAGGGCACATAACGTATAGTAAAAAGTTGAATATAGTAACGACCAGTCGCGATTGTGCATAGTACAGTGTATCCGATTTCAATTAACAAAAAGACCAGGCAAAAATGCAAAAGTGGAAAAACTGTTCCAGTGCTGCTGGTAAGAGGCTAATCCGACGTATTTTGTCACGAGAAATCGAATGGTGCAAACCGCGTTGCTCTCCGAATAATACTTTTGGCTGTAGCGACAATTGAATGATCATTGATGTCATAGTCACGTGCCCAGCAACGGCTCTTACTCCATGGAAACCAGGGAAATTTGCAATTTTTTAAACAGCTGCCGATGCCTGGGCCAATTCTGCATCTATTAGAACCTTATTGATGTGGGTCAGTGATCAGTTGTACTTTTTACAGCAGACTGTATCTAGTACCTTGTGTTTTTTATGTACAAATGGTGTGGTTTTTCTACACGTAGATAAAGACATTGAGATTGTCTTGGACTTAGAAGTAAGACAATTGCTGGGTGAGTTAAATGGGCTTAGCCCAAAGATTTGACGTCTTCTGGGCTACAGAAGGGCACATAACTTACAGTCAAAAGTTGAATATAGTAATGACCAGTCGCGATTGTACATAGTAGATTGTATCCGATTTCAAATTAACAAAAAGACCAGGCAAAATGCAAAAGTGGAAAAACTGTTCCAGTGCTGCTGGTAAGAGGCTAATCCGACGTATTTTGTGACGAGAAATCGAATGGTGCAAACCGCGTTGCTCTCCGACCAATACTTTTGGCTGTAGCGACAATTGAATGATCATTGATGTCATAGTCACGTGCCCAGCAACGGCTCTTACTCCATGGAAACCAGGGAAATTTGCAATTTTCTAAACAGCTGCCGATGCCTTGGCCAATTCCGCATCTTTTAGAACCTTATTGATGTGGGTCAGTGATCAGTTGTACTTTTTACAGCAGACTGTATCTAGTACATTGTGTTTTTTATGTACAAATGGTGTGGTTTTTCTACACGTAGATAAAGACATTGAGATTGTCTTGGACTTAAAAGTAAGACAATTGCTGGATGAGTTAAATGGGCTTAGCCCAAAGATTTGACGTCTTCTGGGCTACCGAAGGGCACATAACGTATAGTTAAAAGTTGAATATAGTAACGACCAGTCGCGATTGTGCATAGTACAGTGTATCCGATTTCAAATTAACAAAAAGACCAGGCAAAAATGCAAAAGTGGAAAAACTGTTCCAGTGCTGCTGGTAAGAGGCTAATCCAACGTATTTTGTGACGAGAAATCGAATGGTGCAAACTGCGTTGCTCTCCGACTAATACTTTTGGCTGTAGCGACAATTGAATGATCATTGATGTCATAGTCACGTGCCCAGCAACGGCTCTTACTCCATGGAAACCAGGGAAATATGCAATTTTTTAACAGCTGCCGATGCCTGGCCCAATTCCGCATCTATTAGAACCTTATTGATGTGGGTCAGTGATCAGTTGTACTTTTTACAGCAGACTGTATCTAGTACATTGTTTTTTTTTATGTACGAATGGTGTGGTTTTTCTACACGTAGATAAAGACATTGAGATTGTCTTGGACTTAAAAGTAAGACAATTGCTGGATGAGTTAAATGGGCTTAGCCCAAAGATTTGACGTCTTCTGGGCTACCGAAGGGCACATAACGTATAGTTAAAAGTTGAATATAGTAACGACCAGTCGCGATTGTGCATAGTACAGTGTATCCGATTTCAATTAACAAAAACACCAGGCAAAAATGCAAAAGTGGAAAAACTGTTCCAGTGCTGCTGGTAAGAGGCTAATCCGACGTATTTTGTGACGAGAAATCGAATGGTGCAAACCGCGTTGCTCTCCGACCAATACTTTTGGCTGTAGCGACAATTGAATGATCATTGATGTCATAGTCACGTGCCCAGCAACGGCTCTTACTCCATGGAAACCAGGGAAATTTGCAATTTTCTAAACAGCTGCCGATGCCTTGGCCAATTCCGCATCTTTTAGAACCTTATTGATGTGGGTCAGTGATCAGTTGTACTTTTTACAGCAGACTGTATCTAGTACATTGTGTTTTTTATGTACAAATGCTGTGGTTTTTCTACACGTAGATAAAGACATTGAGATTGTCTTGGACTTAAAAGTAAGACAATTGCTGGATGAGTTAAATGGGCTTAGCCCAAAGATTTGACGTCTTCTGGGCTACAGAAGGGCACATAACGTATAGTTAAAAGTTGAATATAGTAACGACCAGTCGCGATTGTGCATAGTACAGTGTATCCGATTTCAAATTAACAAAAAGACCAGGCAAAAATGCAAAAGTGGAAAAACTGTTCCAGTGCTGCTGGTAAGAGGCTAATCCAACGTATTTTGTGACGAGAAATCGAATGGTGCAAACTGCGTTGCTCTCCGACTAATACTTTTGGCTGTAGCGACAATTGAATGATCATTGATGTCATAGTCACGTGCCCAGCAACGGCTCTTACTCCATGGAAACCAGGGAAATATGCAATTTTTTAACAGCTGCCGATGCCTGGCCCAATTCCGCATCTATTAGAACCTTATTGATGTGGGTCAGTGATCAGTTGTACTTTTTACAGCAGACTGTATCTAGTACATTGTTTTTTTTATGTACGAATGGTGTGGTTTTTCTACACGTAGATAAAGACATTGAGATTGTCTTGGACTTAAAAGTAAGACAATTGCTGGATGAGTTAAATGGGCTTAGCCCAAAGATTTGACGTCTTCTGGGCTACCGAAGGGCACATAACGTATAGTTAAAAGTTGAATATAGTAACGACCAGTCGCGATTGTGCATAGTACAGTGTATCCGATTTCAATAACAAAAACACCAGGCAAAAATGCAAAAGTGGAAAAACTGTTCCAGTGCTGCTGGTAAGAGGCTAATCCGACGTATTTTGTCACGAGAAATCGAATGGTGCAAACCGCGTTGCTCTCCGACCAATACTTTTGGCTGTAGCGACAATTGAATGATCATTGATGTCATAGTCACGTGCCCAGCAACGGCTCTTACTCCATGGAAACCAGGGAAATTTGCAATTTTCTAAACAGCTGCCGATGCCTGGGCCAATTCCGCATCTTTTAGAACCTTATTGATGTGGGTCAGTGATCAGTTGTACTTTTTACAGCAGACTGTATCTAGTACCTTGTGTTTTTTATGTACAAATGGTGTGGTTTTTCTACACGTAGATAAAGACATTGAGATTGTCTTGGACTGAAAAGTAAGACAATTGCTGGATGAGTTAAATGGGCTTAGCCCAAAGATTTGACGTCTTCTGGGCTACCGAAGGGCACATAACGTATAGTTAAAAGTTGAATATAGTAACGACCAGTCGCGATTGTGCATAGTACAGTGTATCCGATTTCAATTAACAAAAAGACCAGGCAAAAATGCAAAAGTGGAAAAACTGTTCCAGTGCTGCTGGTAAGAGGCTAATCCGACGTATTTTGTGACGAGAAATCGAATGGTGCAAACTGCGTTGCTCTCCGACTAATACTTTTGGCTGTAGCGACAATTGAATGATCATTGATGTCATAGTCACGTGCCCAGCAACGGCTCTTACTCCATGGAAACCAGGGAAATATGCAATTTTTTAACAGCTGCCGATGCCAGGCCCAATTCCGCATCTATTAGAACCTTATTGATGTGGGTCAGTGATCAGTTGTACTTTTTACAGCAGACTGTATCTAGTACATTGTTTTTTTTAAGTACGAATGGTGTGGTTTTTCTACACGTAGATAAAGACATTGAGATTGTCTTGGACTTAAAAGTAAGACAATTGCTGGATGAGTTAAATGGGCTTAGCCCAAAGATTTGACGTCTTCTGGGCTACCGAAGGGCACATAACGTATAGTTAAAAGTTGAATATAGTAACGACCAGTCGCGATTGTGCATAGTACAGTGTATCCGATTTCAATTAACAAAAAGACCAGGCAAAAATGCAAAAGTGGAAAAACTGTTCCAGTGCTGCTGGTAAGAGGCTAATCCGACGTATTTTGTCACGAGAAATCGAATGGTGCAAACCGCGTTGCTCTCCGACCAATACTTTTGGCTGTAGCGACAATTGAATGATCATTGATGTCATAGTCACGTGCCCAGCAACGGCTCTTACTCCATGGAAACCAGGGAAATTTGCAATTTTTTAAACAGCTGCCGATGCCTGGGCCAATTCCGCATCTTTTAGAACCTTATTGATGTGGTTCAGTGATCAGTTGTACTTTTTACAGCAGACTGTATCTAGTACCTTGTGTTTTTTATGTACAAATGGTGTGGTTTTTCTACACGTAGATAAAGACATTGAGATTGTCTTGGACTTAGAAGTAAGACAATTGCTGGGTGAGTTAAATGGGCTTAGCCCAAAGATTTGACGTCTTCTGGTACAGAAGGGCACATAACTTACAGTCAAAAGTTGAATATAGTAATGACCAGTCGCGATTGTACATAGTAGATTGTATCCGATTTTAAATTAACAAAAAGACCAGGCAAAAATGCAAAAGTGGAAAAACTGTTCCAGTGCTGCTGGTAAGAGGCTAATCCGACGTATTTTGTCACGAGAAATCGAATGGTGCAAACCGCGTTGCTCTCCGACCAATACTTTTGGCTGTAGCGACAATTGAATGATCATTGATGTCATAGTCACGTGCCCAGCAACGGCTCTTACTCCATGGAAACCAGGGAAATTTGCAATTTTCTAAACAGCTGCCGATGCCTGGGCCAATTCCGCATCTTTTAGAACCTTATTGATGTGGGTCAGTGATCAGTTGTACTTTTTACAGCAGACTGTATCTAGTACATTGTGTTTTTTATGTACAAATAGTGTGGTTTTTCTACACGTAGATAAAGACATTGAGATTGTCTTGGACTTAAAAGTAAGACAATTGCTGGATGAGTTAAATGGGCTTAGCCCAAAGATTTGACGTCTTCTGGGCTACCGAAGGGCACATAACGTATAGTTAAAAGTTGAATATAGTAACGACCAGTCGCGATTGTGCATAGTACAGTGTATCCGATTTCAATTAACAAAAAGACCAGGCAAAAATGCAAAAGTGGAAAAACTGTTCCAGTGCTGCTGGTAAGAGGCTAATCCGACGTATTTTGTGACGAGAAATCGAATGGTGCAAACTGCGTTGCTCTCCGACTAATACTTTTGGCTGTAGCGACAATTGAATGATCATTGATGTCATAGTCACGTGCCCAGCAACGGCTCTTACTCCATGGAAACCAGGGAAATATGCAATTTTTTAACAACTGCCGATGCCTGGCCCAATTCCGCATCTATTAGAACCTTATTGATGTGGGTCAGTGATCAGTTGTACTTTTTACAGCAGACTGTATCTAGTACATTGTTTTTTTTAAGTACGAATGGTGTGGTTTTTCTACACGTAGATAAAGACATTGAGATTGTCTTGGACTTAAAAGTAAGACAATTGCTGGATGAGTTAAATGGGCTTAGCCCAAAGATTTGACGTCTTCTGGGCTACCGAAGGGCACATAACGTATAGTTAAAAGTTGAATATAGTAACGACCAGTCGCGATTGTGCATAGTACAGTGTATCCGATTTCAATTAACAAAAAGACCAGGCAAAAATGCAAAAGTGGAAAAACTGTTCCAGTGCTGCTGGTAAGAGGCTAATCCGACGTATTTTGTCACGAGAAATCGAATGGTGCAAACTGCGTTGCTCTCCGACTAATACTTTTGGCTGTAGCGACAATTGAATGATCATTGATGTCATAGTCACGTGCCCAGCAACGGCTCTTACTCCATGGAAACCAGGGAAATATGCAATTTTTTAACAGCTGCCGATGCCTGGCCCAATTCCGCATCTATTAGAACCTTATTGATGTGGGTCAGTGATCAGTTGTACTTTTTACAGCAGACTGTATCTAGTACATTGTTTTTTTTATGTACGAATGGTGTGGTTTTTCTACACGTAGATAAAGACATTGAGATTGTCTTGGACTTAAAAGTAAGACAATTGCTGGATGAGTTAAATGGGCTTAGCCCAAAGATTTGACGTCTTCTGGGCTACCGAAGGGCACATAACGTATAGTTAAAAGTTGAATATAGTAACGACCAGTCGCGATTGTGCATAGTACAGTGTATCCGATTTCAATTAACAAAAACACCAGGCAAAAATGCAAAAGTGGAAAAACTGTTCCAGTGCTGCTGGTAAGAGGCTAATCCGACGTATTTTGTCACGAGAAATCGAATGGTGCAAACCGCGTTGCTCTCCGACCAATACTTTTTGGCTGTAGCGACAATTGAATGATCATTGATGTCATAGTCACGTGGCCAGCAACGGCTCTTACTCCATGGAAACCAGGGAAATTTGCAATTTTTTAAACAGCTGCCGATGCCTGGGCCAATTCCGCATCTTTTAGAACCTTATTGATGTGGTTCAGTGATCAGTTGTACTTTTTACAGCAGACTGTATCTAGTACCTTGTGTTTTTTATGTACAAATGGTGTGGTTTTTCTACACGTAGATAAAGACATTGAGATTGTCTTGGACTTAGAAGTAAGACAATTGCTGGGTGAGTTAAATAGGCTTAGCCCAAAGATTTGACGTCTTCTGGTACAGAAGGGCACATAACTTACAGTCAAAAGTTGAATATAGTAATGACCAGTCGCGATTGTACATAGTAGATTGTATCCGATTTTAAATTAACAAAAAGACCAGGCAAAAATGCAAAAGTGGAAAAACTGTTCCAGTGCTGCTGGTAAGAGGCTAATCCGACGTATTTTGTCACGAGAAATCGAATGGTGCAAACCGCGTTGCTCTCCGACCAATACTTTTGGCTGTAGCGACAATTGAATGATCATTGATGTCATAGTCACGTGCCCAGCAACGGCTCTTACTCCATTGAAACCAGGGAAATTTGCAATTTTTTAAACAGCTGCCGATGCCTGGGCCATTTCCGCATCTTTTAGAACCTTATTGATGTGCGTCAGTGATCAGTTGTACTTTTTACAGCAGACTGTATCTAGTACCTTGTGTTTTTTATGTACGAATGGTGTGGTTTTTCTACACGTAGATAAAGACATTGAGATTGTCTTGGACTTAAAAGTAAGACAATTGCTGGATGAGTTAAATGGGCTTAGCCCAAAGATTTGACGTCTTCTGGGCTACCGAAGGGCACATAACGTATAGTTAAAAGTTGAATATAGTAACGACCAGTCGCGATTGTGCATAGTACAGTGTATCCGATTTCAATTAACAAAAAGACCAGGCAAATATGCAAAAGTGGAAAAACTGTTCCAGTGCTGCTGGTAAGAGGCTAATCCGACGTATTTTGTGACGAGAAATCGAATGGTGCAAACCGCGTTGCTCTCCGACCAATACTTTTGGCTGTAGCGACAATTGAATGATCATTGATGTCATAGTCACGTGCCCAGCAACGGCTCTTACTCCATGGAAACCAGGGAAATATGCAATTTTTTAACAGCTGCCGATGCCTGGCCCAATTCCGCATCTATTAGAACCTTATTGATGTGGTTCAGTGATCAGTTGTACTTTTTACAGCAGACTGTATCTAGTACTTTGTGTTTTTTATGTACAAATGGTGTGGTTTTTCTACACGTAGATAAAGACATTGAGATTGTCTTGGACTTAAAAGTAAGACAATTGCTGGATGAGTTAAATGGGCTTAGCCCAAAGATTTGACGTCTTCTGGGCTACCGAAGGGCACATAACGTATAGTTAAAAGTTGAATATAGTAACGACCAGTCGCGATTGTGCATAGTACAGTGTATCCGATTTCAATTAACAAAAAGACCAGGCAAAAATGCAAAAGTGGAAAAACTGTTACAGTGCTGCTGGTAAGAAGCTAATCCGACGTATTTTGTCACGAGAAATCGAATGGTGCAAACCGCGTTGCTCTCCGACCAATACTTTTGGCTGTAGCGACAATTGAATGATCATTGATGTCATAGTCACGTGCCCAGCAACGGCTCTTACTCCATGGAAACCAGGGAAATTTGCAATTTTTTAAACAGCTGCCGATGCCTGGGCCAATTCCGCATCTTTTAGAACCTTATTGATGTGGGTCAGTGATCAGTTGTACTTTTTACAGCAGACTGTATCTAGTACCTTGTGTTTTTTATGTACAAATGGTGTGGTTTTTCTACACGTAGATAAAGACATTGAGATTGTCTTGGACTTAGAAGTAAGACAATTGCTGGGTGAGTTTAATGGGTTTAGCCCAAAGATTTGACGTCTTCTGGGCTACAGAAGGGCACATAACTTATAGTCAAAAGTTGAATATAGTCATGACCAGTCGCGATTGTACATAGTAGATTGTATCCGATTTCAAATTAACAAAAAGACCAGGCAAAAATGCAAAAGTGGAAAAACTGTTCCAGTGCTGCTGGTAAGAGGCTAATCCGACGTATTTTGTCACGAGAAATCGAATGGTGCAAACCGCGTTGCTCTCCGACCATTACTTTTGGCTGTAGCCACAATTGAATGATCATTGATGTCATAGTCACGTGCCCAGCAACGGCTCTTACTCAATGGAAACCAGGGAAATATGCAATTTTTTAACAGCTGCCGATGCCTGGCCCAATTCCGCATCTATTAGAGCCTTATAGATGTGGTTCAGTGATCAGTTGTACTTTTTACAGCAGACTGTATCTAGTACATTGTGTTTTTTATGTACGAATGGTGTGGTTTTTCTACACGTAGATAAAGACATTGAGATTGTCTTGGACTTAAAAGTAAGACAATTGCTGGATGAGTTAAATGGGCTTAGCCCAAAGATTTGACGTCTTCTGGGCTACCGAAGGGCACATAACGTATAGTAAAAAGTTGAATATAGTAACGACCAGTCGCGATTGTGCATAGTACAGTGTATCCGATTTCAATTAACAAAAAGACCAGGCAAAATGCAAAAGTGGAAAAACTGTTCCAGTGCTGCTGGTAAGAGGCTAATCCGACGTATTTTGTCACGAGAAATCGAATGGTGCAAACCGCGTTGCTCTCCGAATAATACTTTTGGCTGTAGCGACAATTGAATGATCATTGATGTCATAGTCACGTGCCCAGCAACGGCTCTTACTCCATGGAAACCAGGGAAATTTGCAATTTTTTAAACAGCTGCCGATGCCTGGGCCAATTCTGCATCTATTAGAACCTTATTGATGTGGGTCAGTGATCAGTTGTACTTTTTACAGCAGACTGTATCTAGTACCTTGTGTTTTTTATGTACAAATGGTGTGGTTTTTCTACACGTAGATAAAGACATTGAGATTGTCTTGGACTTAGAAGTAAGACAATTGCTGGGTGAGTTAAATGGGCTTAGCCCAAAGATTTGACGTCTTCTGGGCTACAGAAGGGCACATAACTTACAGTCAAAAGTTGAATATAGTAATGACCAGTCGCGATTGTACATAGTAGATTGTATCCGATTTCAAATTAACAAAAAGACCAGGCAAAAATGCAAAAGTGGAAAAACTGTTCCAGTGCTGCTGGTAAGAGGCTAATCCGACGTATTTTGTGACGAGAAATCGAATGGTGCAAACCGCGTTGCTCTCCGACCAATACTTTTGGCTGTAGCGACAATTGAATGATCATTGATGTCATAGTCACGTGCCCAGCAACGGCTCTTACTCCATGGAAACCAGGGAAATTTGCAATTTTCTAAACAGCTGCCGATGCCTGGGCCAATTCCGCATCTTTTAGAACCTTATTGATGTGGGTCAGTGATCAGTTGTACTTTTTACAGCAGACTGTATCTAGTACCTTGTGTTTTTTATGTACAAATGGTGTGGTTTTTCTACACGTAGATAAAGACATTGAGATTGTCTTGGACTGAAAAGTAAGACAATTGCTGGATGAGTTAAATGGGCTTAGCCCAAAGATTTGACGTCTTCTGGGCTACCGAAGGGCACATAACGTATAGTTAAAAGTTGAATATAGTAACGACCAGTCGCGATTGTGCATAGTACAGTGTATCCGATTTCAATTAACAAAAACACCAGGCAAAAATGCAAAAGTGGAAAAACTGTTCCAGTGCTGCTGGTAAGAGGCTAATCCGACGTATTTTGTCACGAGAAATCGAATGGTGCAAACTGCGTTGCTCTCCGACTAATACTTTTGGCTGTAGCGACAATTGAATGATCATTGATGTCATAGTCACGTGCCCAGCAACGGCTCTTACTCCATGGAAACCAGGGAAATTTGCAATTTTCTAAACAGCTGCCGATGCCTGGGCCAATTCCGCATCTTTTAGAACCTTATTGATGTGGGTCAGTGATCAGTTGTACTTTTTACAGCAGACTGTATCTAGTACCTTGTGTTTTTTATGTACAAATGGTGTGGTTTTTCTACACGTAGATAAAGACATTGAGATTGTCTTGGACTGAAAAGTAAGACAATTGCTGGATGAGTTAAATGGGCTTAGCCCAAAGATTTGACGTCTTCTGGGCTACCGAAGGGCACATAACGTATAGTTAAAAGTTGAATATAGTAACGACCAGTCGCGATTGTGCATAGTACAGTGTATCCGATTTCAATTAACAAAAAGACCAGGCAAAAATGCAAAAGTGGAAAAACTGTTCCAGTGCTGCTGGTAAGAGGCTAATCCGACGTATTTTGTCACGAGAAATCGAATGGTGCAAACTGCGTTGCTCTCCGACTAATACTTTTGGCTGTAGCGACAATTGAATGATCATTGATGTCATAGTCACGTGCCCAGCAACGGCTCTTACTCCATGGAAACCAGGGAAATATGCAATTTTTTAACAGCTGCCGATGCCTGGCCCAATTCCGCATCTATTAGAACCTTATTGATGTGGGTCAGTGATCAGTTGTACTTTTTACAGCAGACTGTATCTAGTACATTGTTTTTTTTATGCACAAATGGTGTGGTTTTTCTACACGTAGATAAAGACATTGAGATTGTCTTGGACTTAAAAGTAAGACAATTGCTGGATGAGTTAAATGGGCTTAGCCCAAAGATTTGACGTCTTCTGGGCTACCGAAGGGCACATAACGTATAGTTAAAAGTTGAATATAGTAACGACCAGTCGCGATTGTGCATAGTACAGTGTATCCGATTTCAATTAACAAAAAGACCAGGCAAAAATGCAAAAGTGGAAAAACTGTTCCAGTGCTGCTGGTAAGAGGCTAATCCGACGTATTTTGTCACGAGAAATCGAATGGTGCAAACCGCGTTGCTCTCCGACCAATACTTTTGGCTGTAGCGACAATTGAATGATCATTGATGTCATAGTCACGTGCCCAGCAACGGCTCTTACTCCATGGAAACCAGGGAAATTTGCAATTTTTTAAACAGCTGCCGATGCCTGGGCCAATTCCGCATCTTTTAGAACCTTATTGATGTGGTTCAGTGATCAGTTGTACTTTTTACAGCAGACTGTATCTAGTACCTTGTGTTTTTTATGTACAAATGGTGTGGTTTTTCTACACGTAGATAAAGACATTGAGATTGTCTTGGACTTAGAAGTAAGACAATTGCTGGGTGAGTTAAATGGGCTTAGCCCAAAGATTTGACGTCTTCTGGTACAGAAGGGCACATAACTTACAGTCAAAAGTTGAATATAGTAATGACCAGTCGCGATTGTACATAGTAGATTGTATCCGATTTTAAATTAACAAAAAGACCAGGCAAAAATGCAAAAGTGGAAAAACTGTTCCAGTGCTGCTGGTAAGAGGCTAATCCGACGTATTTTGTGACGAGAAATCGAATGGTGCAAACTGCGTTGCTCTCCGACTAATACTTTTGGCTGTAGCGACAATTGAATGATCATTGATGTCATAGTCACGTGCCCAGCAACGGCTCTTACTCCATGGAAACCAGGGAAATATGCAATTTTTTAACAGCTGCCGATGCCTGGCCCAATTCCGCATCTATTAGAACCTTATTGATGTGGGTCAGTGATCAGTTGTACTTTTTACAGCAGACTGTATCTAGTACATTGTTTTTTTTATGTACGAATGGTGTGGTTTTTCTACACGTAGATAAAGACATTGAGATTGTCTTGGACTTAAAAGTAAGACAATTGCTGGGTGAGTTAAATGGGCTTAGCCCAAAGATTTGACGTCTTCTGGGCTACAGAAGGGCACATAACTTACAGTCAAAAGTTGAATATAGTAACGACCAGTCGCGATTGTGCATAGTACAGTGTAGCCGATTTCAATTAACAAAAAGACCAGGCAAAAATGCAAAAGTGGAAAAACTGTTCCAGTGCTGCTGGTAAGAGGCTAATCCGACGTATTTTGTCACGAGAAATCGAATGGTGCAAACTGCGTTGCTCTCCGACTAATACTTTTGGCTGTAGCGACAATTGAATGATCATTGATGTCATAGTCACGTGCCCAGCAACGGCTCTTACTCCATGGAAACCAGGGAAATATGCAATTTTTTAACAGCTGCCGATGCCTGGCCCAATTCCGCATCTATTAGAACCTTATTGATGTGGGTCAGTGATCAGTTGTACTTTTTACAGCAGACTGTATCTAGTACATTGTTTTTTTTATGTACGAATGGTGTGGTTTTTTCTACACGTAGATAAAGACATTGAGATTGTCTTGGACTTAAAAGTAAGACAATTGCTGGATGAGTTAAATGGGCTTAGCCCAAAGATTTGACGTCTTCTGGGCTACCGAAGGGCACATAACGTATAGTTAAAAGTTGAATATAGTAACGACCAGTCGCGATTGTGCATAGTACAGTGTATCCGATTTCAATTAACAAAAGACCAGGGCAAAAATGCAAAAGTGGAAAAACTGTTCCAGTGCTGCTGGTAAGAGGCTAATCCGACGTATTTGTGACGAGAAATCGAATGGTGCAAACTGCGTTGCTCTCCGACTAATACTTTTGGCTGTAGCGACAATTGAATGATCATTGATGTCATAGTCACGTGCCCAGCAACGGCTCTTACTCCATGGAAACCAGGGAAATATGCAATTTTTTAACAGCTGCCGATGCCTGGCCCAATTCCGCATCTATTAGAACCTTATTGATGTGGGTCAGTGATCAGTTGTACTTTTTTACAGCAGACTGTATCTAGTACATTGTTTTTTTTATGTACGAATGGTGTGGTTTTTCTACACGTAGATAAAGACATTGAGATTGTCTTGGACTTAAAAGTAAGACAATTGCTGGATGAGTTAAATGGGCTTAGCCCAAAGATTTGACGTCTTCTGGGCTACCGAAGGGCACATAACGTATAGTTAAAAGTTGAATATAGTAACGACCAGTCGCGATTGTGCATAGTACAGTGTATCCGATTTCAATTAACAAAAACACCAGGCAAAAATGCAAAAGTGGAAAAACTGTTCCAGTGCTGCTGTAAGAGGCTAATCCGACGTATTTTGTCACGAGAAATCGAATGGTGCAAACCGCGTTGCTCTCCGACCAATACTTTTGGCTGTAGCGACAATTGAATGATCATTGATGTCATAGTCACGTGGCCAGCAACGGCTCTTACTCCATGGAAACCAGGGAAATTTGCAATTTTTTAAACAGCTGCCGATGCCTGGGCCAATTCCGCATCTTTTAGAACCTTATTGATGTGGTTCAGTGATCAGTTGTACTTTTACAGCAGACTGTATCTAGTACCTTGTGTTTTTTATGTACAAATGGTGTGGTTTTTCTACACGTAGATAAAGACATTGAGATTGTCTTGGACTTAGAAGTAAGACAATTGCTGGGTGAGTTAAATAGGCTTAGCCCAAAGATTTGACGTCTTCTGGTACAGAAGGGGCACATACTTACAGTCAAAAGTTGAATATAGTAATGACCAGTCGCGATTGTACATAGTAGATTGTATCCGATTTTAAATTAACAAAAAGACCAGGCAAAAATGCAAAAGTGGAAAAACTGTTCCAGTGCTGCTGGTAAGAGGCTAATCCGACGTATTTTGTCACGAGAAATCGAATGGTGCAAACCGCGTTGCTCTCGACCAATACTTTTGGCTGTAGCGACAATTGAATGATCATTGATGTCATAGTCACGTGCCCAGCAACGGCTCTTACTCCATGGAACCAGGGAAATTTGCAATTTTTTAAACAGCTGCCGATGCCTGGGCCATTCCGCATCTTTTAGAACCTTATTGATGTGCGTCAGTGATCAGTTGTACTTTTTACAGCAGACTGTATCTAGTACCTTGTGTTTTTATGTACGAATGGTGTGGTTTTTCTACACGTAGATAAAGACATTGAGATTGTCTTGGACTTAAAAGTAAGACAATTGCTGGATGAGTTAAATGGGCTTAGCCCAAAGATTGACGTCTTCTGGGCTACCGAAGGGCACATAACGTATAGTTAAAAGTTGAATATAGTAACGACCAGTCGCGATTGTGCATAGTACAGTGTATCCGATTTCAATTAACAAAAAGACCAGGCAAATATGCAAAAGTGGAAAAACTGTTCCAGTGCTGCTGGTAAGAGGCTAATCCGACGTATTTTGTGACGAGAATCGAATGGTGCAAACCGCGTTGCTCTCCGACCAATACTTTTGGCTGTAGCGACAATTGAATGATCATTGATGTCATAGTCACGTGCCCAGCAACGGCTCTTACTCCATGGAAACCAGGGAAATATGCAATTTTTTAACAGCTGCCGATGCCTGGCCCAATTCCGCATCTATTAGAACCTTATTGATGTGGTTCAGTGATCAGTTGTACTTTTTACAGCAGACTGTATCTAGTACTTTGTGTTTTTTATGTACAAATGGTGTGGTTTTTCTACACGTAGATAAAGACATTGAGATTGTCTTGGACTTAAAGTAAGACAATTGCTGGATGAGTTAAATGGGCTTAGCCCAAAGATTTGACGTCTTCTGGGCTACGAAGGGCACATAACGTATAGTTAAAAGTTGAATATAGTAACGACCAGTCGCGATTGTGCATAGTACAGTGTATCCGATTTCAATTAACAAAAAGACCAGGCAAAAATGCAAAAGTGGAAAAACTGTTACAGTGCTGCTGGTAAGAGGCTAATCGACGTATTTTGTCACGAGAAATCGAATGGTGCAAACCGCGTTGCTCTCCGACCAATACTTTGGCTGTAGCGACATTGAATGATCATTGATGTCATAGTCACGTGCCCAGCAACGGCTCTTACTCCATGGAAACCAGGGAAATTTGCAATTTTTTAACAGCTGCCGATGCTGGGCCAATTCCGCATCTTTTAGAACCTTATTGATGTGGGTCAGTGATCAGTTGTACTTTTTACAGCAGACTGTATCTAGTACCTTGTGTTTTTTTATGCACAAATGGTGTGGTTTTTCTACACGTAGATAAAGACATTGAGATTGTCTTGGACTTAGAAGTAAGACAATTGCTGGGTGAGTTTAATGGGTTTAGCCCAAAGATTTGACGTCTTCTGGGCTACAGAAGGGCACATAACTTATAGTCAAAAGTTGAATATAGTCATGACCAGTCGCGATTGTACATAGTAGATTGTATCCGATTTCAAATTAACAAAAAGACCAGGCAAAAATGCAAAAGTGGAAAAAACTGTTCCCAGTGCTGCTGGTAAGAGGCTATTCCGACGTATTTTGTCACGAGAAATCGAATGGTGCAAACCGCGTTGCTCTCCGACCATTACTTTTGGCTGTAGCCACAATTGAATGATCATTGATGTCATAGTCACGTGCCCAGCACGGCTCTTACTCAATGGAAACCAGGGAAATATGCAATTTTTTAACAGCTGCCGATGCCTGGCCCAATTCCGCATCTATTAGAGCCTTATAGATGTGGTTCAGTGATCAGTTGTACTTTTTACAGCAGACTGTATCTAGTACATTGTGTTTTTTTATGTACGAATGGTGTGGTTTTTCTACACGTAGATAAAGACATTGAGATTGTCTTGGACTTAAAAGTAAGACAATTGCTGGATGAGTTAAATGGGCTTAGCCCAAAGATTTGACGTCTTCTGGGCTACCGAAGGGCACATAACGTATAGTAAAAAGTTGAATATAGTAACGACCAGTCGCGATTGTGCATAGTACAGTGTATCGATTTCAATTAACAAAAAGACCAGGCAAAATGCAAAAGTGGAAAAAACTGTTCCAGTGCTGCTGGTAAGAGGCTAATCCGACGTATTTTGTCACGAGAAATCGAATGGTGCAAACCGCGTTGCTCTCCGAATAATACTTTTGGCTGTAGCGACAATTGAATGATCATTGATGTCATAGTCACGTGCCCAGCAACGGCTCTTACTCCATGGAAACCAGGGAAATTTGCAATTTTTTAAACAGCTGCCGATGCCTGGGCCAATTCTGCATCTATTAGAACCTTATTGATGTGGGTCAGTGATCAGTTGTACTTTTTACAGCAGACTGTATCTAGTACCTTGTGTTTTTTATGTACAAATGGTGTGGTTTTTCTACACGTAGATAAAGACATTGAGATTGTCTTGGACTTAGAAGTAAGACAATTGCTGGGTGAGTTAAATGGGCTTTAGCCCAAAGATTTGACGTCTTCTGGGCTACAGAAGGGCACATAACTTACAGTCAAAAGTTGAATATAGTAATGACCAGTC
>NW_027018267.1:0-49331 GCF_032854445.1 Liolophura sinensis | reverse complement strand
TTGTCTTGGACTTAAAAGTAAGACAATTGCTGGATGAGTTAAATGGGCTTAGCCAAAGATTTGACGTCTTCTGGGCTACCGAAGGGCACATAACGTATAGTTAAAAGTTGAATATAGTAACGACCAGTCGCGATTGTGCATAGTACAGTGTATCCGATTTCAATTAACAAAAAGACCAGGCAAAAATGCAAAAGTGGAAAAACTGTTCCAGTGCTGCTGGTAAGAGGCTAATCCGACGTATTTTGTCACGAGAAATCGAATGGTGCAAACCGCGTTGCTCTCCGACCAATACTTTTGGCTGTAGCGACAATTGAATAATTATTGATGTCATAGTCACGTGCCCAGCAACGGCTCTTACTCCATGGAAACCAGGGAAATTTGCAATTTTTTAAACAGCTGCCGATGCCTGTGCCAATTCCGCATCTTTTAGAACCTTATTGATGTGGTTCAGTGATCAGTTGTACTTTTTACAGCAGACTGTATCTAGTACCTTGTGTTTTTTATGTACAAATGGTGTGGTTTTTCTACACGTAGATAAAAGACATTGAGATTGTCTTGGACTTAAAAGTAAGACAATTGCTGGATGAGTTAAATGGGCTTAGCCCAAAGATTTGACGTCTTCTGGGCTACCGAAGGGCACATAACGTATAGTTAAAAGTTGAATATAGTAACGACCAGTCGCGATTGTGCATAGTACAGTGTATCCGATTTCAATTAACAAAAAGACCAGGCAAAAATGCAAAAGTGGAAAAACTGTTCCAGTGCTGCTGGTAAGAGGCTAATCCGACGTATTTTGTGACGAGAAATCGAATGGTGCAAATCGCGTTGCTCTCCGACCAATACTTTTGGCTGTAGCGACAATTGAATGATCATTGATGTCATAGTCACGTGCCCAGCAACGGCTCTTACTCCATGGAAACCAGGGAAATTTGCAATTTTTTAAACAGCTGCCGATGCCTGTGCCAATTCCGCATCTTTTAGAACCTTATTGATGTGGGTCAGTGATCAGTTGTACTTTTTACAGCAGACTGTATCTAGTACCTTGTGTTTTTTTATGTACAAATGGTGTGGTATTTCTACACGTAGATAAAGACATTGAGATTGTCTTGGACTTAGAAGTAAGACAATTGCTGGGTGAGTTTAATGGGTTTAGCCCAAAGATTTGACGTCTTCTGGGCTACCGAAGGGCACATAACGTATAGTTAAAAGTTGAATATAGTAACGACCAGTCGCGATTGTGCATAGTACAGTGTATCCGATTTCAATTAACAAAAAGACCAGGCAAAAATGCAAAAGTGGAAAAACTGTTCCAGTGCTGCTGGTAAGAGACTAATCCGACGTATTTTGTCACGAGAAATCGAATGGTGCAAACCGTGTTGCTCTCCGACCAATACTTTTGGCTGTAGCCACAATTGAATGATCATTGATGTCATAGTCACGTGCCCAGCAACGGCTCTTACTCCATGGAAACCAGGGAAATTTGCAATTTTTTAAACAGCTGCCGATGCCTGACCCAATTCCGCATCTTTTAGAACCTTATTGATGTAGGTCAGTGATCAGTTGTACTCTTTACAGCAGACTGTATCTAGTACATTGTGTTTTTTATGTACGAATGGTGTGGTTTTTCTACACGTAGATAAAGACATTGAGATTGTCTTGGACTTAAAAGTAAGACAATTGCTGGATGAGTTAAATGGGCTTAGCCCAAAGATTTGACGTCTTCTGGGCTACCGAAGGGCACATAACGTATAGTTAAAAGTTGAATATAGTAACGACCAGTCGCGATTGTGCATAGTACAGTGTATCCGATTTCAATTAACAAAAAGACCAGGCAAAAATGCAAAAGTGGAAAAACTGTTCCAGTGCTGCTGGTAAGAGGCTAATCCGACGTATTTTGTCACGAGAAATCGAATGGTGCAAACCGCGTTGCTCTCCGACCAATACTTTTGGCTGTAGCTACAATTGAATGATTATTGATGTCATAGTCACGTGCCCAGCAACGGCTCTTACTCCATGGAAACCAGGGAAATTTGCAATTTTTTAAACAGCTGCCGATGCCTGTGCCAATTCCGCATCTTTTAGATCCTTATTGATGTGGTTCAGTGATCAGTTGTACTTTTTACAGCAGACTGTATCTAGTACATTGTGTTTTTTATGTACGAATGGTGTGGTTTTTCTCCACGTAGATAAAGACATTGAGATTGTCTTGGACTTAAAAGTAAGACAATTGCTGGATGAGTTAAATGGGCTTAGCCCAAAGATTTGACGTCTTCTGGGCTACCGAAGGGCACATAACGTATAGTTAAAAGTTGAATATATTAACGACCAGTCGCGATTGTGCATAGTACAGTGTATCCGATTTCAATTAACAAAAAGACCAGGCAAAAATGCAAAAGTGGAAAAACTGTTCCAGTGCTGCTGGTAAGGGGCTAATCCGACGTATTTTGTGACGAGAAATCGAATGGTGCAAACCGCGTTGCTCTCCGACCAATACTTTTGGCTGTAGCCACAATTGAATGATCATTGATGTCATAGTCACGTGCCCAGCAACGGCTCTTACTCCATGGAAACCAGGGAAATTTGCAATTTTTTAAACAGCTGCCGATGCCTGGCCCAATTCCGCATCTTTTAGAACCTTATTGATGTAGGTCAGTGATCAGTTGTACTTTTTACAGCAGACTGTATCTAGTACATTGTGTTTTTTATGTACGAATGGTGTGGTTTTTCTACACGTAGATAAAGACATTGAGATTGTCTTGGACTTAAAAGTAAGACAATTGCTGGATGAGTTAAATGGGCTGAGCCCAAAGATTTGACGTCTTCTGGGCTACCGAAGGGCACATAACGTATAGTTAAAAGTTGAATATAGTAACGACCAGTCGCGATTGTGCATAGTACAGTGTATCCGATTTCAATTAACAAAAAGACCAGGCAAAAATGCAAAAGTGTAAAAACTGTTCCAGTGCTGCTGGTAAGAGGCTAATCCGACGTATTTTGTAACGAGAAATCGAATGGTGCAAACCGCGTTGCTCTCCGACCAATACTTTTGGCTGTAGCGACAATCTGAATGATTATTGATGTCATAGTCACGTGCCCAGCAACGGCTCTTACTCCATGGAAACCAGGGAAATTTGCAATTTTTTAAACAGCTGCCGATGCCTGTGCCAATTCCGCATCTTTTAGAACCTTATTGATGTGGTTCAGTGATCAGTTGTACTTTTTACAGCAGACTGTATCTAGTACATTGTGTTTTTTTATGTACGAATGGTGTGGTTTTTCTACACGTAGATAAGGACATTGAGATTGTCTTGGACTTAAAAGTAAGACAATTGCTGGATGAGTTAAATGGGCTTAGCCCAAAGATTTGACGTCTTCTGGGCTACCGAAGGGCACATAACTTATAGTCAAAAGTTGAATATAGTAATGACCAGTCGCGATTGTACATAGTAGAATATATCCGATTTCAATTAACAAAAAGACCAGGCAAAAATGCAAAAGTGGAAAAACTGTTCCAGTGCTACTGGTAAGAGGCTAATCCGACGTATTTTGTCACGAGAAATCGAATGGTGCAAACCGCGTTGCTCTCCGACCAATACTTTTGGCTGTAGCCACAATTGAATGATCATTGATGTCATAGTCACGTGCCCAGCAACGGCTCTTACTCCATGGAAACCAGGGAAATTTGCAATTTTTAAACAGCTGCCGATGCCTGGGCCAATTCCGCATCTTTTAGAACCTTATTGATGTGGTTCAGTGATCAGTTGTACTTTTTACAGCAGACTGTATCTAGTACCTTGTGTTTTTTATGTACAAATGGTGTGGTTTTTCTACACGTAGATAAAGACATTGAGATTGTCTTGGACTTAAAAGTAAGACAATTGCTGGATGAGTTAAATGGGCTTAGCCCAAAGATTTGACGTCTTCTGGGCTACCGAAGGGCACATAACGTATAGTTAAAAGTTGAATATAGTAACGACCAGTCGCGATTGTGCATAGTACAGTGTATCCGATTTCAATTAACAAAAAGACCAGGCAAAAATGCAAAAGTGGAGAAACTGTTCCAGTGCTGCTGGTAAGAGGCTAATCCGACGTATTTTGTGACGAGAAATCGAATGGTGCAAATCGCGTTGCTCTCCGACCAATACTTTTGGCTGTAGCGACAATTGAATGATCATTGATGTCATAGTCACGTGCCCAGCAACGGCTCTTACTCCATGGAAACCAGGGAAATTTGCAATTTTTTAAACAGCTGCCGATGCCTGTGCCAATTCCGCATCTTTTAGAACCTTATTGATGTGGGTCAGTGATCAGTTGTACTTTTTACAGCAGACTGTATCTAGTACCTTGTGTTTTTTATGTACAAATGGTGTGGTATTTCTACACGTAGATAAAGACATTGAGATTGTCTTTGACTTAGAAGTAAGACAATTGCTGGGTGAGTTAAATGGGTTTAGCCCAAAGATTTGACGTCTTCTGGGCTACCGAAGGGCACATAACGTATAGTTAAAAGTTGAATATAGTAACGACCAGTCGCGATTGTGCATAGTACAGTGTATCCGATTTCAATTAACAAAAAGGCCAGGCAAAAATGCAAAAGTGGAAAAACTGTTCCAGTGCTGCTGGTAAGAGGCTAATCCGACGTATTTTGTGACGAGAAATCGAATGGTGCAAATCGCGTTGCTCTCCGACCAATACTTTTGGCTGTAGCGACAATTGAATGATCATTGATGTCATAGTCACGTGCCCAGCAACGGCTCTTACTCCATGGAGACCAGGGAAATTTCCAATTTTTTAAACAGCTGCCGATGCCTGTGCCAATTCCGCATCTTTTAGAACCTTATTGATGTGGGTCAGTGATCAGTTGTACTTTTTACAGCAGACTGTATCTAGTACCTTGTGTTTTTTATGTACAAATGGTGTGGTATTTCTACACGTAGATAAAGACATTGAGGTTGTCTTGGACTTAGAAGTAAGACAATTGCTGGGTGAGTTTAATGGGTTGAGCCCAAAGATTTGACGTCTTCTGGGCTACCGAAGGGCACATAACTTATAGTCAAAAGTTGAATATAATAATGACCAGTCGCGATTGTACATAGTACAGTGTATCCGATTTCAATTAACAAAAAGACCAGGCAAAAATGCAAAAGTGGAAAAACTGTTCCAGTGCTACTGGTAAGAGGCTAATCCGACGTATTTTGTCACGAGAAATCCAATGGTGCAAACCGCGTTGCTCTCCAACCAATACTTTTGGCTGTAGCCACAATTGAATGATCATTGATGTCATAGTCACGTGCCCAGCAACGGCTCTTACTCCATGGAAACCAGGGAAATATGCAATTTTTTAAACAGCTGCCGATGCCTGGGCCAATTCCGCATCTTTTAGAACCTTATTGATGTGGTTCAGTGATCAGTTGTACTTTTTACAGCAGACTGTATCTAGTACCTTGTGTTTTTTATGTACCAATGGTGTGGTTTTTCTACACGTAGATAAAGACATTGAGATTGTCTTGGACTTAAAAGTAAGACAATTGCTGGATGAGTTAAATGGGCTTAGCCCAAAGATTTGACGTCTTCTGGGCTACCGAAGGGCACATAACGTATAGTTAAAAGTTGAATATAGTAACGACCAGTCGCGATTGTGCATAGTACAGTGTATCCGATTTCAATTAACAAAAAGACCAGGCAAAAATGCAAAAGTGGAAAAACTGTTCCAGTGCTGCTGGTAAGAGGCTAATCCGACGTATTTTGTGACGAGAAATCGAATGGTGCAAACCGCGTTGCTCTCCGACCAATACTTTTGGCTGTAGCCACAATTGAATGATCATTGATGTCATAGTCTCGTGCCCAGCAACGGCTCTTACTCCATGGAAACCAGGGAAATATGCAATTTTTTAACAGCTGCCGATGCCTGGCCCTATTCCGTATCTATTAGAACCTTATAGATGTGGTTCAGTGATCAGTTGTACTTTTTACAGCAGACTGTATCTAGTACATTGTGTTTTTTATGTACGAATGGTGTGGTTTTTCTACACGTAGATAAAGACATTGAGATTGTCTTGGACTTAAAAGTAAGACAATTGCTGGATGAGTTAAATGGGCTTAGCCCAAAGATTTGACGTCTTCTGGGCTACCGAAGGGCACATAACGTATAGTTAAAAGTTGAATATAGTAACGACCAGTCGCGATTGTGCATAGTACAGTGTATCCGATTTCAATTAACAAAAAGACCAGGCAAAAATGCAAAAGTGGAAAAACTGTTCCAGTGCTGCTGGTAAGAGACTAATCCGACGTATTTTGTCACGAGAAATCGAATGGTGCAAACCGCGTTGCTCTCCGACCAATACTTTTGGCTGTAGCCACAATTGAATGATCATTGATGTCATAGTCACGTGCCCAGCAACGGCTCTTACTCCATGGAAACCAGGGAAATATGCAATTTTTTAACAGCTGCCGATGCCTGGCCCAATTCCGCATCTATTAGAACCTTATAGATGTGGTTCAGTGATCAGTTGTACCTTTTACAGCAGACTGTATCTAGTACATTGTGTTTTTTATGTACGAATGGTGTGGTTTTTCTACACGTAGATAAAGACATTGAGATTGTCTTGGACTTAAAAGTAAGACAATTGCTGGATGAGTTAAATGGGCTTAGCCCAAAGATTTGACGTCTTCTGGGCTACCGAAGGGCACATAACGTATAGTTAAAAGTTGAATATAGTAACGACCAGTCGCGATTGTGCATAGTACAGTGTATCCGATTTCAATTAACAAAAAGACCAGGCAAAAATGCAAATGTGGAAAAACTGTTCCAGTTCTGCTGGTAAGAGGCTAATCCGACGTATTTTGTCACGAGAAATCGAATGGTGCAAACCGCGTTGCTCTCCGACCAATACTTTTGGCTGTAGCCACAATTGAATGATCATTGATGTCATAGTCACGTGCCCAGCAACGGCTCTTACTCCATGAAAACCAGGGAAATATGCAATTTTTTAACAGCTGCCGATGCCTGGCCCAATTCCGCATCTATTAGAACCTTATAGATGTGGTTCAGTGATCAGTTGTACCTTTTACAGCAGACTGTATCTAGTACATTGTGTTTTTTATGTACGAATGGTGTGGTTTTTCTACACGTAGATGAAGACATTGAGATTGTCTTGGACTTAAAAGTAAGACAATTGCTGGATGAGTTAAATGGGCTTATTTTTTAAACAGCTGCCGATGCCTGGGCCAATTCCGCATCTTTTAGAACCTTATTGATGTGGGTCAGTGATCAGTTGTACTTTTTACAGCAGACTGTATCTAGTACCTTGTGTTTTTTATGTACAAATGGTGTGGTTTTTCTACACGTAGATAAAGACATTGAGATTGTCTTGGACTTAGAAGTAAGACAATTGCTGGGTGAGTTTAATGGGTTTAGCCCAAAGATTTAACGACTTCTGGGCTACCGAAGGGCACATAACGTATAGTTAAAAGTTGAATATAGTAACGACCAGTCGCGATTGTGCATAGTACAGTGTATCCGATTTCAATTAACAAAAAGACCAGGCAAAAATGCAAAAGTGGAAAAACTGTTCCAGTGCTGCTGGTAAGAGACTAATCCGACGTATTTTGTCACGAGAAATCGAATGGTGCAAACCGCGTTGCTCTCCGACCAATACTTTTGGCTGTAGCGACAATTGAATGATCATTGATGTCATAGTCACGTGCCCAGCAACGGCTCTTACTCCATGGAAACCAGGGAAATTTGCAATTTTTTAAACAGCTGCCGATGCCTGGGCCAATTCCGCATATTTTAGAACTTTATTGTTTATTGATGTGGTTCAGTGATCAGTTGTACTTTTTACAGCAGACTGTATCTAGTACATTGTGTTTTTTATGTACGAATGGTGTGGTTTTTCTACACGTAGATAAAGGACATTGAGATTGTCTTGGACTTAAAAGTAAGACAATTGCTGGATGAGTTAAATGGGCTTAGCCCAAAGATTTGACGTCTTCTGGGCTACCGAAGGGCACATAACGTATAGTTAAAAGTTGAATATAGTAACGACCAGTCGCGATTGTGCATAGTACAGTGTATCCGATTTCAATTAACAAAAAGACCAGGCAAAAATGTAAAACTGGAAAAACTGTTCCAGTGCTGCTGGTAAGAAAGTAATTCGACGTATTTTGTCACGAGAAATCGAATGGTGCAAACCGCGTTGCTCTCCGACCAATACTTTTGGCTGTAGCGACAATTGAATGATCATTGATGTCATAGTCACGTGCCCAGCAACGGCTCTTACTCCATGGAAACCAGGGAAATATGCAATTTTTTAACAGCTGCCGATGCCTGGCCCAATTCCGCATCTATTAGAACCTTATTCAGGTGGTTCAGTGATCAGTTGTACTTTTTACAGCAGACTGTATCTAGTACATTGTGTTTTTTATGTACGAATGGTGTGGTTTTTCTACACGTAGATAAAGACATTGAGATTGTCTTGGACTTAAAAGTAAGACAATTGCTGGATGAGTTAAATGGGCTTAGCCCAAAGATTTGACGTCTTCTGGGCTACCGAAGGGCACATAACGTATAGTTAAAAGTTGAATATAGTAACGACCAGTCGCGATTGTGCATAGTACAGTGTATCCGATTTCAATTAACAAAAAGACCAGGCAAAAATGCAAAAGTGGAAAAACTGTTCCAGTGCTGCTGTAAGAAACTAATTCGACGTATTTTGTGACGAGAAATCGAATGGTGCAAACCGCGTTGCTCTCCGACCAATACTTTTGGCTGTAGCCACAATTGAATGATCATTGATGTCATAGTCACGTGCCCAGCAACGGCTCTTACTCCATGGAAACCAGGGAAATATGCAATTTTTTAACAGCTGCCGATGCCTGGCCCAATTCCGCATCTATTAGAACCTTATTGATGTGGTTCAGTGATCAGTTGTACTTTTTACAGCAGACTGTATCTAGTACATTGTGTTTTTTTATGTACGAATGGTGTGGTTTTTCTACACGTAGATAAAGACATTGAGATTGTCTTGGACTTAAAAGTAAGACAATTACTGGATGAGTTAAATGGGCTTAACCCAAAGATTTGACGTCTTCTGGGCTACCCGAAGGGCACATAACGTATAGTTAAAAGTTGAATATAGTAACGACCAGTCGCGATTGTGCATAGTACAGTGTATCCGATTTCAATTAACAAAAAGACCAGGCAAAAATGCAAAAGTGGAAAAACTGTTCCAGTGCTGCTGGTAAGAGACTAATCCGACGTATTTTGTGACGAGAAATCGAATGGTGCAAACCGCGTTGCTCTCCGACCAATACTTTTGGCTGTAGCGACAATTGAATGATCATTGATGTCATAGTCACGTGCCCAGCAACGGCTCTTACTCCATGGAAACCAGGGAAATTTGCAATTTTTTAAACAGCTGCCCGATGCCTGGGCCAATTCCGCATCTTTTAGAACCTTACTGATGTGGGTCAGTGATCAGTTGTACTTTTTACAGCAGACTGTATCTAGTACCTTGTGTTTTTTTATGTACAAATGGTGTGGTTTTTCTACACGTAGATAAAGACATTGAGATTGTCTTGGACTTAAAAGTAAGACAATTGCTGGATGAGTTAAATGGGCTTAGCCCAAAGATTTGACGTCTTCTGGGCTACGAAGGGCACATAACGTATAGTTAAAAGTTGAATATAGTAACGACCAGTCGCGATTGTGCATAGTACAGTGTATCCGATTTCAATTAACAAAAAGACCAGGCAAAAATGCAAAAGTAGAAAAACTGTTCCAGTGCTGCTGGTAAGAGACTAATCCGACGTATTTTGTCACGAGAAATCGAATGGTGCAAACCGCGTTGCTCTCCGACCAATACTTTTGGCTGTAGCGACAATTGAATGATCATTGATGTCATAGTCACGTGCCCAGCAACGGCTCTTACTCCATGGAAACCAGGGAAATTTGCAATTTTTTAAACAGCTGCCGATGCCTGTGCCAATTCCGCATCTTTTAGAACCTTATTGATGTGGTTCAGTGATCAGTTGTACTTTTTACAGCAGACTGTATCTAGTACCTTGTGTTTTTTATGTAAATGGTGTGGTTTTTCTACACGTAGATAAAGACATTGAGATTGTCTTGGACTTAAAAGTAAGACAATTGCTGGGTGAGTTAAATGGGTTTAGCCCAAAGATTTAACGACTTCTGGGCTACCGAAGGGCACATAACGTATAGTTAAAAGTTGAATATAGTAACGACCAGTCGCGATTGTGCATAGTACAGTGTATCCGATTTCAATTAACAAAAAGACCAGGCAAAAATGCAAAAGTGGAAAAACTGTTCCAGTGCTGCTGGTAAGAGGCTAATCCGACGTATTTTGTCACGAGAAATCGAATGGTGCAAACCGCGTTGCTCTCCGACCAATACTTTTGGCTGTAGCGACAATTGAATGATCATTGATGTCATAGTCACGTGCCCAGCAACGGCTCTTACTCCATGGAAACCAGGGAAATATGCAATTTTTTAACAGCTGCCGATGCCTGGCCTACTTCCGCATCTATTAGAACCTTATTGATGTGCTTCAGTGATCAGTTGTACTTTTTACAGCAGACTGTATCTAGTACCTTGTGTTTTTTATGTACAAATGGTGTGGTTTTTCTACACGTAGATAAAGACATTGAGATTGTCTTGGACTTAAAAGTAAGACAATTGCTGGATGAGTTAAATGGGCTTAGCCCAAAGATTTGACGTCTTCTGGGCTACCGAAGGGCACATAACTTATAGTTAAAAGTTGAATATAGTAACGACCAGTCGCGATTGTGCATAGTACAGTGTATCCGATTTCAATTAACAAAAAGACCAGGCAAAAATGTAAAAGTGGAAAAACTGTTCCAGTGCTGCTGGTAAGAAACTAATTCGACGTATTTTGTCACGAGAAATCGAATGGTGCAAACCGCGTTGCTCTCCGACCAATACTTTTGGCTGTAGCGACAATTGAATGATCATTGATGTCATAGTCACGTGCCCAGCAACGGCTCTTACTCCATGGAAACCAGGGAAATATGCAATTTTTTAACAGCTGCCGATGCCTGGCCTAATTCCGCATCTATTAGAACCTTATTGATGTGCTTCAGTGATCAGTTGTACTTTTTACAGCAGACTGTATCTAGTACCTTGTGTTTTTTATGTACGAATGGTGTGGTTTTTCTACACGTAGATAAAGACATTGAGATTGTCTTGGACTTAAAAGTAAGACAATTGCTGGATGAGTTAAATGGGCTTAGCCCAAAGATTTGACGTCTTCTGGGCTACCGAAGGGCACATAACGTATAGTTAAAAGTTGAATATAGTAACGACCAGTCGCGATTGTGCATAGTACAGTGTATCCGATGTACTTTTTACAGCAGACTGTATCTAGTACATTGTGTTTTTTATGTACGAATGGTGTGGTTTTTCTACACCTAGATAAAGACATTGAGATTGTCTTGGACTTAAAAGTAAGACAATTGCTGGATGAGTTAAATGGGCTTAGCCCAAAGATTTGACGTCTTCTGGGCTACCGAAGGGCACATAACCTATAGTTAAAAGTTGAATATAGTAACGACCAGTCGCGATTGTGCATAGTACAGTGTATCCGATTTCAATTAACAAAAAGACCAGGCAAAAATGCAAAAGTGGAAAAACTGTTCCAGTGCTGCTGGTAAGAGACTAATCCGACGTATTTTGTGACGAGAAATCGAATGGTGCAAACCGCGTTGCTCTCCGACCAATACTTTTGGCTGTAGCGACAATTGAATGATCATTGATGTCATAGTCACGTGCCCAGCAACGGCTCTTACTCCATGGAAACCAGGGAAATTTGCAATTTTTTAAACAGCTGCCGATGTCTGGGCCAATTCCGCAACTTTTAGAACCTTATTGATGTGGGTCAGTGATCAGTTGTACTTTTTACAGCAGACTGTATCTAGTACATTGTGTTTTTTATGTACAAATGGTGTGGTTTTTCTACACGTAGATAAAGACATTGAGATTGTCTTGGACTTAAAAGTAAGACAATTGCTGGATGAGTTAAATGGGCTTAGCCCAAAGATTTGACGTCTTCTGGGCTACCGAAGGGCACATAACGTATAGTTAAAAGTTGAATATAGTAACGACCAGTCGCGATTGTGCATAGTACAGTGTATCCGATTTCAATTAACAAAAAGACCAGGCAAAAATGCAAAAGTGGAAAAACTGTTCCAGTGCTACTGGTAAGAGACTAATCCGACGTATTTTGTCACGAGAAATCGAATGGTGCAAACTGCGTTGCTCTCCGACCAATACTTTTGGCTGTAGCGACAATTGAATGATCATTGATGTCATAGTCACGTGCCCAGCAACGGCTCTTACTCTATGGAAACCAGGGAAATTTGCAATTTTTTAAACAGCTGCCGATGCCTGTGTCAATTCCGCATCTTTTAGAACCTTATTGATGTGGTTCAGTGATCAGTTGTACTTTTTACAGCAGACTGTATCTAGTACCTTGTGTTTTTTATGTACGAATGGTGTGGTTTTTCTACACGTAGATAAAGACATTGAGATTGTCTTGGACTTAAAAGTAAGACAATTGCTGGATGAGTTAAATGGGCTTAGCCCAAAGATTTGACGTCTTCTGGGCTACCAAAGGGCACATAACGTATAGTTAAAAGTTGAATATAGTAACGACCAGTCGCGATTGTGCATAGTACAGTGTATCCGATTTCAATTAACAAAAAGACCAGGCAAAAATGCAAAAGTGGAAAAACTGTTCCAGTGCTGCTGGTAAGAGGCTAATCCGACGTATTTTGTCACGAGAAATCGAATGGTGCAAACCGCGTTGCTCTCCGACCAATACTTTTGGCTGTAGCGACAATTGAATGATCATTGATGTCATAGTCACGTGCCCAGCAACGGCTCTTACTCCATGGAAACCAGGGAAATATGCAATTTTTTAACAGCTGCCGATGCCTGGCCTAATTCCGCATCTATTAGAACCTTATTGATGTGCTTCAGTGATCAGTTGTACTTTTTACAGCAGACTGTATCTAGTACCTTGTGTTTTTTATGTACAAATGGTGTGGTTTTTCTACACGTAGATAAAGACATTGAGATTGTCTTGGACTTAAAAGTAAGACAATTGCTGGATGAGTTAAATGGGCTTAGCCCAAAGATTTGACGTCTTCTGAGCTACCGAAGGGCACATAACTTATAGTTAAAAGTTGAATATAGTAACGACCAGTCGCGATTGTGCATAGTACAGTGTATCCGATGTACTTTTTACAGCAGACTGTATCTAGTACATTGTGTTTTTTATGTACGAATGGTGTGGTTTTTCTACACGTAGATAAAGACATTGAGATTGTCTTGGACTTAAAAGTAAGACAATTGCTGGATGAGTTAAATGGGCTTAGCCCAAAGATTTGACGTCTTCTGGGCTACCGAAGGGCACATAACGTATAGTTAAAAGTTGAATATAGTAACGACCAGTCGCGATTGTGCATAGTACAGTGTATCCGATTTCAATTAACAAAAAGACCAGGCAAAAATGCAAAAGTGGAAAAACTGTTCCAGTGCTGCTGGTAAGAGGCTAATCCGACGTATTTTGTCACGAGAAATCGAATGGTGCAAACCGCGTTGCTCTCCGACCAATACTTTTGGCTGTAGCCACAATTGAATGATCATTGATGTCATAGTCACGTGCCCAGCAACGGCTCTTACTCCATGGAAACCAGGGAAATTTGCAATTTTTTAAACAGCTGCCGATGCCTGGGCCAATTCCGCATCTTTTAGAACCTTATTGATGTGGGTCAGTGATCAGTTGTACTTTTTACAGCAGACTGTATCTAGTACCTTGTGTTTTTTATGTACAAATGGTGTGGTTTTTCTACACGTAGATAAAGACATTGAGATTGTCTTGGACTTAAAAGTAATACAATTGATGGATGAGTTAAATGGGCTTAGCCCAAAGATTTGACGTCTTCTGGGCTACCGAAGGGCACATAACGTATAGTTAAAAGTTGAATATAGTAACGACCAGTCGCGATTGTGCATAGTACAGTGTATCCGATTTCAATTAACAAAAAGACCAGGCAAAAATGCAAAAGTGGAAAAACTGTTCCAGTGCTGCTGGTAAGAGACTAATCCGACGTATTTTGTCACGAGAAATCGAATGGTGCAAACCGCGTTGCTCTCCGACCAATACTTTTGGCTGTAGCGACAATTGAATGATCATTGATGTCATAGTCACGTGCCCAGCAACGGCTCTTACTCCATGGAAACCAGGGAAATTTGCAATTTTTTAAACAGCTGCCGATGCCTGTGCCAATTCCGCATCTTTTAAAACCTTATTGATGTGGTTCAGTGATCAGTTGTACTTTTTACAGCAGACTGTATCTAGTACCTTGTGTTTTTTATGTACGAATGGTGTGGTTTTTCTACACGTAGATAAAGACATTGAGATTGTCTTGGACTTAAAAGTAAGACAATTGCTGGATGAGTTAAATGGGCTTAGCCCAAAGATTTGACGTCTTCTGGGCTACCGAAGGGCACATAACGTATAGTTAAAAGTTGAATATAGTAACGACCAGTCGCGATTGTGCATAGTACAGTGTATCCGATTTCAATTAACAAAAAGACCAGGCAAAAATGCAAAAGTGGAAAAACTGTTCCAGTGCTGCTGGTAAGAGGCTAACCCGACGTATTTTGTCACGAGAAATCGAATGGTGCAAACCGCGTTGCTCTCCGACCAATACTTTTGGCTGTAGCGACAATTGAATGATCATTGATGTCATAGTCACGTGCCCAGCAACGGCTCTTACTCCATGGAAACCAGGGAAATTTCCAATTTTTTAAACAGCTGCCGATGCCTGGGCCAATTCCGCATCTTTTAGAACATTATTGATGTGGGTCAGTGATCAGTTGTACTTTTTACAGCAGACTGTATCTAGTACCTTGTGTTTTTTATGTACAAATGGTGTGGTTTTTCTACACGTAGATAAAGACATTGAGATTGTCTTGGACTTAAAAGTAATACAATTGCTGGATGAGATAAATGGGCTTAGCCCAAAGATTTGACGTCTTCTGGGCTACCGAAGGGCACATAACGTATAGTTAACGTTAACAAAAAGACCAGGCAAAAATGCAAAAGTGCAATTTTTTAAACAGCTGCCGATGCCTGGGCCAATTCCGCAACTTTTAGAACCTGATTGATGTGGGTCAGTTATCAGTTGTACTTTTTACAGCAGACTGTATCTAGTACATTGTGTTTTTTATGTACAAATGGTGTGGTTTTTCTACACGTAGATAAAGACATTGAGATTGTCTTGGACTTAAAAGTATGACAATTGCGGGATGAGTTAAATGGGCTTAGCCCAAAGATTTGACGTCTTCTGGGCTACCGAAGGGCACATAACGTATAGTTAAAAGTTGAATATAGTAACGACCAGTCGCGATTGTGCATAGTACAGTGTATCCGATTTCAATTAACATAAAGACCAGGCAAAAATGCAAAAGTGGAAAAACTGTTCAAGTGCTGCTGGTAAGAGACTAATCCGACGTATTTTGTCACGAGAAATCGAATGGTGCAAACCGCGTTGCTCTCCGACCAATACTTTTGGCTGTAGCCACAATTGAATGATCATTGATGTCATAGTCACGTGCCCAGCAACGGCTCTTACTCCATGGAAACCAGGGAAATTTCCAATTTTTTAAACAGCTGCCGATGCCTGGCCCAATTCCGCATCTTTTAGAACCTTATTGATGTAGGTCAGTGATCAGTTGTACTTTTTACAGCAGACTGTATCTAGTACCTTGTGTTTTTTATGTACGAATGGTGTGGTTTTTCTACACGTAGATAAAGACATTGAGATTGTCTTGGACTTAAAAGTAAGACAATTGCTGGATGAGTTAAATGGGCTTAGCCCAAAGATTTGACGTCTTCTGGGCTACCGAAGGGCACATAACGTATAGTTAAAAGTTGAATATAGTAACGACCAGTCGCGATTGTGCATAGTACAGTGTATCCGATGTACTTTTTACAGCAGACTGTATCTAGTACATTGTGTTTTTTATGTACGAATGGTGTGGTTTTTCTACACGTAGATAAAGACATTGAGATTGTCTTGGACTTAAAAGTAAGACAATTGCTGGATGAGTTAAATGGGCTTAGCCCAAAGATTTGACGTCTTCTGGGCTACCGAAGGGCACATAACGTATAGTTAAAAGTTGAATATAGTAACGACCAGTCGCGATTGTGCATAGTACAGTGTATCCGATTTCAATTAACAAAAAGACCAGGCAAAAATGCAAAAGTGGAAAAACTGTTCCAGTGCTGCTGGAAAGAGACTAATCCGACGTATTTTGTCACGAGAAATCGAATGGTGCAAACCGCGTTGCTCTCCGACCAATACTTTTGGCTGTAGCCACAATTGAATGATCATTGATGTCATAGTCACGTGCCCAGCAACGGCTCTTACTCCATGGAAACCAGGGAAATTTCCAATTTTTTAAACAGCTGCCGATGCCTGGCCCAATTCCGCATCTTTTAGAACCTTATTGATGTAGGTCAGTGATCAGTTGTACTTTTTACAGCAGACTGTATCTAGTACCTTGTGTTTTTTATGTACGAATGGTGTGGTTTTTCTACACGTAGATAAAGACATTGAGATTGTCTTGGACTTAAAAGTAAGACAATTGCTGGATGAGTTAAATGGGCTTAGCCCAAAGATTTGACGTCTTCTGGGCTACCGAAGGGCACATAACGTATAGTTAAAAGTTGAATATAGTAACGACCAGTCGCGATTGTGCATAGTACAGTGTATCCGATGTACTTTTTACAGCAGACTGTATCTAGTACATTGTGTTTTTTATGTACGAATGGTGTGGTTTTTCTACACGTAGATAAAGACATTGAGATTGTCTTGGACTTAAAAGTAAGACAATTGCTGGATGAGTTAAATGGGCTTAGCCCAAAGATTTGACGTCTTCTGGGCTACCGAAGGGCACATAACGTATAGTTAAAAGTTGAATATAGTAACGACCAGTCGCGATTGTGCATAGTACAGTGTATCCGATTTCAATTAACAAAAAGACCAGGCAAAAATGCAAAAGTGGAAAAACTGTTCCAGTGCTGCTGGAAAGAGACTAATCCGACGTATTTTGTCACGAGAAATCGAATGGTGCAAACCGCGTTGCTCTCCGACCAATACTTTTGGCTGTAGCGACAATTGAATGATCATTGATGTCATAGTCACGTGCCCAGCAACGGCTCTTACTCCATGGAAACCAGGGAAATTTGCAATTTTTTAAACAGCTGCCGATGCCTGGGCCAATTCCGCATCTTTTAAAACCTTATTGATGTGGTTCAGTGATCAGTTGTACTTTTTACAGCAGACTGTATCTAGTACCTTGTGTTTTTTATATACGAATGGTGTGGTTTTTCTACACGTAGATAAAGACATTGAGATTGTCTTGGACTTAAAAGTAAGACAATTGCTGGATGAGTTAAATGGGCTTAGCCCAAAGATTTGACGTCTTCTGGGCTACCGAAGGGCACATAACGTATAGTTAAAAGTTGAATATAGTAACGACCAGTCGCGATTGTGCATAGTACAGTGTATCCGATTTCAATTAACAAAAAGACCAGGCAAAAATGCAAAAGTGGAAAAACTGTTCCAGTGCTGCTGGTAAGAGGCTAATCCGACGTATTTTGTCACGAGAAATCGAATGGTGCAAACCGCGTTGCTCTCCGACCAATACTTTTGGCTGTAGCGACAATTGAATGATCATTGATGTCATAGTCACGTGCCCAGCAACGGCTCTTACTCCATGGAAACCAGGGAAATTTCCAATTTTTTAAACAGCTGCCGATGCCTGGGCCAATTCCGCATCTTTTAGAACATTATTGATGTGGGTCAGTGATCAGTTGTACTTTTTACAGCAGACTGTATCTAGTACCTTGTGTTTTTTATGTACAAATGGTGTGGTTTTTCTACACGTAGATAAAGACATTGAGATTGTCTTGGACTTAAAAGTAATACAATTGCTGGATGAGTTAAATGGGCTTAGCCCAAAGATTTGACGTCTTCTGGGCTACCGAAGGGCACATAACGTATAGTTAACGTTAACAAAAAGACCAGGCAAAAATGCAAAAGTGCAATTTTTTAAACAGCTGCCGATGCCTGGGCCAATTCCGCAACTTTTAGAACCTGATTGATGTGGGTCAGTGATCAGTTGTACTTTTTACAGCAGACTGTATCTAGTACATTGTGTTTTTTATGTACAAATGGTGTGGTTTTTCTACACGTAGATAAAGACATTGAGATTGTCTTGGACTTAAAAGTAAGACAATTGCGGGATGAGTTAAATGGGCTTAGCCCAAAGATTTGACGTCTTCTGGGCTACCGAAGGGCACATAACGTATAGTTAAAAGTTGAATATAGTAACGACCAGTCGCGATTGTGCATAGTACAGTGTATCCGATTTCAATTAACATAAAGACCAGGCAAAAATGCAAAAGTGGAAAAACTGTTCAAGTGCTGCTGGTAAGAGACTAATTCGACGTATTTTGTCACGAGAAATCGAATGGTGCAAACCGCGTTGCTCTCCGACCAATACTTTTGGCTGTAGCCACAATTGAATGATCATTGATGTCATAGTCACGTGCCCAGCAACGGCTCTTACTCCATGGAAACCAGGGAAATTTCCAATTTTTTAAACAGCTGCCGATGCCTGGCCCAATTCCGCATCTTTTAGAACCTTATTGATGTAGGGTCAGTGATCAGTTGTACTTTTTACAGCAGACTGTATCTAGTACCTTGTGTTTTTTATGTACGAATGGTGTGGTTTTTCTACACGTAGATAAAGACATTGAGATTGTCTTGGACTTAAAAGTAAGACAATTGCTGGATGAGTTAAATGGGCTGAGCCCAAAGATTTGACGTCTTCTGGGCTACCGAAGGGCACATAACGTATAGTTAAAATTTGAATATAGTAACGACCAGTCGCGATTGTGCATAGTACAGTGTATCCGATTTCAATTAACAAAAAGACCAGGCAAAAATGCAAAAGTGGAAAAACTGTTCAAGTCCTGCTGGTAAGAGACTAATCCGACGTATTTTGTCACGAGAAATCGAATGGTGCAAACCGCGTTGCTCTCCGACCAATACTTTTGGCTGTAGCGACAATTGAATGATCATTGATGTCATAGTCACGTGCCCAGCAACGGTTCTTACTCCATGGAAACCAGGGAAATTTGCAATTTTTTAAACAGCTGCCGATGCCTGGCCCAATTCCGCATCTTTTAGAACCTTATTGATGTAGATCAGTGATCAGTTGTACTTTTTACAGCAGACTGTATCTAGTACATTGTGTTTTTTATGTACGAATGGTGTGGTTTTTCTACACGTAGATAAAGACATTGAGATTGTCTTGGACTTAGAAGTAAGACAATTGCTGGGTGAGTTTAATGGGTTTAGCCCAAAGATTTGACGTCTTCTTGGCTACCGAAGGGCACATAACTTATAGTCAAAAGTTGAATATAATAATGACCAGTCGCGATTGTACATAGTACAGTGCAGCCGATTTCCATTAACAAAACGACCAGGCAAAAATGCAAAAGTGGAAAAACTGTTCCAGTGCTACTGGTAAGAGACTAATCCGACGTATTTTGTGACAAGAAATCGAATGGTGCAAACCGCGTTGCTCTCCGACCAATACTTTTGGCTGTAGCCACAATTGAATGATCATTGATGTCATAGTCACGTGCCCAGCAACGGCTCTTACTCCATGGAAACCAGGGAAATTTGCAATTTTTTAAACAGCTGCCGATGCCTGGCCCAATTCCGCGTCTTTTAGAACCTTATTGATGTAGGTCAGTGATGAGTTGTACTTTTTACAGCAGACTGTATCTAGTACATTGTGTTTTTTATGTACGAATGGTGTGGTTTTTCTACACGTAGATAAAGACATTGAGATTGTCTTGGACTTAAAAGTAAGACAATTGCTGGATGAGTTAAATGGGCTTAGCCCAAAGATTTGACGTCTTCTGGGCTACCGAAGGGCACATAACGTATAGTTAAAAGTTGAATATAGTAACGACCAGTCGCGATTGTGCATAGTACAGTGTATCCGATTTCAATTAACAAAAAGACCAGGCAAAAATGCAAAAGTGAAAAAACTGTTCCAGTGCTGCCGGTAAGAGGCTAATCCGACGTATTTTGTCACGAGAAATCGAATGGTGCAAACCGCGTTGCTCTCCGACCAATACTTTTGGCTGTAGCGACAATTGAATGATCATTGATGTCATAGTCACGTGCCCAGCAACGGCTCTTACTCCATGGAAACCAGGGAAATTTGCAATTTTTTAAACAGCTGCCGATGCCTGTGCCAATTCCGCATCTTTTAGAACCTTATTGATGTGGTTCAGTGATCAGTTGTACTTTTTACAGCAGACTGTATCTAGTACCTTATGTTTTTTATGTAAGAATGGTGTGGTTTTACTACACGTAGATAAAGACATTGAGATTGTCTTGGACTTAAAAGTAAGACAATTGCTGGATGAGTTAAATGGGCTTAGCCCAAAGATTTGACGTCTTCTGGGCTACCATAACGTATAGTTAAAAGTTGAATATAGTAACGACCAGTCGCGATTGTGCATAGTACAGTGTATCCGATTTCAATTAACAAAAAGACCAGGCAAAAATGCAAAAGTGGAAAAACTGTTCCAGTGCTGCTGGTAAGAGGCTAATCCGACGTATTTTGTCACGAGAAATCGAATGGTGCAAACCGCGTTGCTCTCCGACCAATACTTTTGGCTGTAGCCACAATTGAATGATCATTGATGTCATAGTCACGTGCCCAGCAACGGCTCTTACTCCATGGAAACCAGGGAAATTTGCAATTTTTTAAACAGCTGCCGATGCCTGGGCCAATTCCGCAACTTTTAGAACCTTATTGATGTGGGTCAGTGATCAGTTGTACTTTTTACAGCAGACTGTATCTAGTACCTTGTGTTTTTTATGTACGAATGGTGTGGTTTTTCTACACGTAGATAAAGACATTGAGATTGTCTTGGACTTAAAAGTAAGACAATTGCTGGATGAGTTAAATGGGCTTAGCCCAAAGATTTGACGTCTTCTGGGCTACCGAAGGGCACATAACGTATAGTTAAAAGTTGAATATAGTAACGACCAGTCGCGATTGTGCATAGTACAGTGTATCCGATGTACTTTTTACAGCAGACTGTATCTAGTACATTGTGTTTTTTATGTACGAATGGTGTGGTTTTTCTACACGTAGATAAAGACATTGAGATTGTCTTGGACTTAAAAGTAAGACAATTGCTGGATGAGTTAAATGGGCTTAGCCCAAAGATTTGACGTCTTCTGGGCTACCGAAGGGCACATAACGTATAGTTAAAAGTTGAATATAGTAACGACCAGTCGCGATTGTGCATAGTACAGTGTATCCGATTTCAATTAACAAAAAGACCAGGCAAAAATGCAAAAGTGGAAAAACTGTTCCAGTGCTGCTGGTAAGAGGCTAATCCGACGTATTTTGTCACGAGAAATCGAATGGTGCAAACCGCGTTGCTCTCCGACCAATACTTTTGGCTGTAGCCACAATTGAATGATCATTGATGTCATAGTCACGTGCCCAGCAACGGCTCTTACTCCATGGAAACCAGGGAAATTTGCAATTTTTTAAACAGCTGCCGATGCCTGGGCCAATTCCGCATCTTTTAGAACCTTATTGATGTGGGTCAGTGATCAGTTGTACTTTTTACAGCAGACTGTATCTAGTACCTTGTGTTTTTTATGTACAAATGGTGTGGTTTTTCTACACGTAGATAAAGACATTGAGATTGTCTTGGACCTAGAAGTAAGACAATTGCTGGGTGAGTTTAATGGATTTAGCCCAACGATTTGACGTCTTCTGGGCTACCGAAGGGCACATAACTTATAGTCAAAAGTTGAATATAATAATGACCAGTCGCGATTGTACATAGTAGATTGTAGCCGATTTCCATTAACAAAAAGACCAGGCAAAAATGCAAAAGTGGAAAAACTGTTCCAGTGCTACTGGTAAGAGGCTAATCCGACGTATTTTGTCACGAGAAATCGAATGGTGCAAACCGCGTTGCTCTCCGACCAATACTTTTGGCTGTAGCCACAATTGAATGATCATTGATGTCATAGTCACGTGCCCAGCAACGGCTCTTACTCCATGGAAACCAGGGAAATATGCAATTTTTTAACAGCTGCCGATGCCTGGCCCAATTCCGCATCTATTAGAACCTTATTCATGTGGTTCAGTGATCAGTTGTACTTTTTACAGCAGACTGTATCTAGTACCTTGTGTTTTTTATGTACGAATGGTGTGGTTTTTCTACACGTAGATAAAGACATTGAGATTGTCTTGGACTTAGAAGTAAGACAATTGCTGGGTGAGTTTAATGGGTTTAGCCCAAAGATTTGACGTCTTCTGGGCTACCGAAGGGCACATAACTTATAGTTAAAAGTTGAATATAATAATGACCAGTCGCGATTGTACATAGTACAGTGCAGCCGATTTCCATTAACAAAACGACCAGGCAAAAATGCAAAAGTGGAAAAACTGTTCCAGTGCTACTGGTAAGAAACTAATCCGACGTATTTTGTGACAAGAAATCGAATGGTGCAAACCGCGTTGCTCTCCGACCAATACTTTTGGCTGTAGCCACAATTGAATGATCATTGATGTCATAGTCACGTGCCCAGCAACGGCTCTTACTCCATGGAAACCAGAGAAATTTGCAATTTTTTAAACAGCTGCCGATGCCTGGCCCAATTCCGCATCTTTTAGAACCTTATTGATGTAGGTCAGTGATGAGTTGTACTTTTTACAGCAGACTGTATCTAGTACATTGTGTTTTTTATGTACGAATGGTGTGGTTTTTCTACACGTAGATAAAGACATTGAGATTGTCTTGGACTTAAAAGTAAGACAATTGCTGGATGAGTTAAATGGGCTTAGCCCAAAGATTTGACGTCTTCTGGGCTACCGAAGGGCACATAACGTATAGTTAAAAGTTGAATATAGTAACGACCAGTCGCGATTGTGCATAGTACAGTGTATCCGATTTCAATTAACAAAAAGACCAGGCAAAAATGCAAAAGTGAAAAAACTGTTCCAGTGCTGCTGGTAAGAGGCTAATCCGACGTATTTTGTCACGAGAAATCGAATGGTGCAAACCGCGTTGCTCTCCGACCAATACTTTTGGCTGTAGCGACAATTGAATGATCATTGATGTCATAGTCACGTGCCCAGCAACGGCTCTTACTCCATGGAAACCAGGGAAATTTGCAATTTTTTAAACAGCTGCCGATGCCTGGGCCAATTCCGCATCTTTTAGAACCTTATTGATGTGGTTCAGTGATCAGTTGTACTTTTTACAGCAGACTGTATCTAGTACCTTGTGTTTTTTATGTACAAATGGTGTGGTTTTTCTACACGTAGATAAAGACATTGAGATTGTCTTGGACTTAAAAGTAAGACAATTGCTGGATGAGTTAAATGGGCTTAGCCCAAAGATTTGACGTCTTCTGGGCTACCGAAGGGCACATAACGTATAGTTAAAAGTTGAATGTAGTAACGACCAGTCGCGATTGTGCATAGTACAGTGTATCCGATTTCAATTAACAAAAAGACCAGGCAAAAATGCAAAAGTGGAAAAACTGTTCCAGTGCTGCTGGTAAGAGGCTAATCCGACGTATTTTGTCACGAGAAATCGAATGGTGCAAACCGCGTTGCTCTCCGACCAATACTTTTGGCTGTAGCCACAATTGAATGATCATTGATGTCATAGTCACGTGCCCAGCAACGGCTCTTACTCCATGGAAACCAGGGAAATTTGCAATTTTTTAAACAGCTGCCGATGCCTGGGCCAATTCCGCATCTTTTAGAACCTTACTGATGTGGGTCAGTGATCAGTTGTACTTTTTACAGCAGACTGTATCTAGTACCTTATGTTTTTTATGTACAAATGGTGTGGTTTTTCTACACGTAGATAAAGACATTGAGATTGTCTTGGACTTAGAAGTAAGACAATTGCTGGGTGAGTTTAATGGGTTTAGCCCAAAGATTTGACATCTTCTGGGCTACCGAAGGGCACATAACTTATAGTCAAAAGTTGAATATAATAATGACCAGTCGCGATTGTACATAGTACAGTGTATACGATTTCCATTAACAAAAAGACCAGGCAAAAATGCAAAAGTGGAAAAACTGTTCCAGTGCTACTGGTAAGAGACTAATCCGACGTATTTTGTCACGAGAAATCGAATGGTGCAAACCGCGTTGCTCTCCGACCAATACTTTTGGCTGTAGCCACAATTGAATGATCATTGATGTCATAGTCACGTGCCCAGCAACGGCTCTTACTCCATGGAAACCAGGGAAATTTGCAATTTTTTAAACAGCTGCCGATGCCTGGCCCAATTCCGCATCTTTTAGAACCTTATTGATGTAGGTCAGTGATCAGTTGTACTTTTTACAGCAGACTGTATCTAGTACATTGTGTTTTTTATGTACGAATGGTGTGGTTTTTCTACACGTAGATAAAGACATTGAGATTGTCTTGGACTTAAAAGTAAGACAATTGCTGGATGAGTTAAATGGGCTTAGCCCAAAGATTTGACGTCTTCTGGGCTACCGAAGGGCACATAACGTATAGTTAAAAGTTGAATATAGTAACGACCAGTCGCGATTGTGCATAGTACAGTGTATCCGATTTCAATTAACAAAAAGACCAGGCAAAAATGCAAAAGTGGAAAAACTGTTCCAGTGCTGCTGGTAAGAGGCTAATCCGACGTATTTTGTCACGAGAAATCGAATGGTGCAAACCGCGTTGCTCTCCGACCAATACTTTTGGCTGTAGCCACAATTGAATGATCATTGATGTCATAGTCACGTGCCCAGCAACGGCTCTTACTCCATGGAAACCAGGGAAATTTGCAATTTTTTAAACAGCTGCCGATGCCTGGGCCAATTCCGCATCTTTTAGAACCTTATTGATGTGGGTCAGTGATCAGTTGTACTTTTTACAGCAGACTGTATCTAGTACCTTGTGTTTTTTATGTACAAATGGTGTGGTTTTTCTACACGTAGATAAAGACATTGAGATTGTCTTGGACTTAAAAGTAAGACAATTGCTGGATGAGTTAAATGGGCTTAGCCCAAAGATTTGACGTCTTCTGGGCTACCGAAGGGCACATAACGTATAGTTAAAAGTTGAATATTGTAACGACCAGTCGCGATTGTGCATAGTACAGTGTATCCGATTTCAATTAACAAAAAGACCAGGCAAAAATGCAAAAGTGGAAAAACTGTTCCAGTGCTGCTGGTAAGAGGCTAATCCGACGTATTTTGTGACGAGAAATCGAATGGTGCAAACCGCGTTGCTCTCCGACCAATACTTTTGGCTGTAGCGACAATTGAATGATCATTGATGTCATAGTCACGTGCCCAGCAACGGCTCTTACTCCATGGAAACCAGGGAAATATGCAATTTTTAAACAGCTGCCGATGCCTGGCCCAATTCCGCATCTATTAGAACCTTATAGATGTGGTTCAGTGATCAGTTGTACTTTTTACAGCAGACTGTATCTAGTACATTGTGTTTTTTATGTACGAATGGTGTGGTTTTTCTACACGTAGATAAAGACATTGAGATTGTCTTGGACTTAAAAGTAAGACAATTGCTGGATGAGTTAAATGGGCTTAGCCCAAAGATTTGACGTCTTCTGGGCTACCGAAGGGCACATAACGTATAGTTAAAAGTTGAATATAGTAACGACCAGTCGCGATTGTGCATAGTACAGTGTATCCGATTTCAATTAACAAAAAGACCAGGCAAAAATGCAAAAGTGGAAAAACTGTTCCAGTGCTGCTGGTAAGAGACTAATCCGACGTATTTTGTCACGAGAAATCGAATGGTGCAAACCGCGTTGCTCTCCGACCAATACTTTTGGCTGTAGCGACAATTGAATGATCATTGATGTCATAGTCACGTGCCCAGCAACGGCTCTTACTCCATGGAAACCAGGGAAATTTGCAATTTTTTAACAGCTGCCGATGCCTGGCCCAACTCCGCATCTATTAGAACCTTATAGATGTGGTTCAGTGATCAGTTGTACTTTTTACAGCAGACTGTATCTAGTACATTGTGTTTTTTATGTACGAATGGTGTGGTTTTTCTACACGTAGATAAAGACATTGAGATTGTCTTGGACTTAAAAGTAAGACAATTGCTGGATGAGTTAAATGGGCTTAGCCCAAAGATTTGACGTCTTCTGGGCTACCGAAGGGCACATAACGTATAGTTAAAAGTTGAATATAGTAACGACCAATCGCGATTGTGCATAGTACAGTGTATCCGATTTCAATTAACAAAAAGACCAGGCAAAAATGCAAAAGTGTAAAAACTGTTCCAGTGCTGCTGGTAAGAGGCTAATCCGACGTATTTTGTGACGAGAAATCGAATGGTGCAAACCGCGTTGCTCTCCGACCAATACTTTTGGCTGTAGCGACAATTGAATGATCATTGATGTCATAGTCACGTGCCCAGCAACGGCTCTTACTCCATGGAAACCAGGGAAATTTGCAATTTTTTAAACAGCTGCCGATGCCTGGGCCAATTCCGCATCTATTAGAACCTTATAGATGTGGTTCAGTGATCAGTTGTACTTTTTACAGCAGACTGTATCTAGTACATTGTGTTTTTTATGTACGAATGGTGTGGTTTTTCTACACGTAGATAAAGACATTGAGATTGTCTTGGACTTAAAAGTAAGACAATTGCTGGATGAGTTAAATGGGCTTAGCCCAAAGATTTGACGTCTTCTGGGCTACCGAAGGGCACATAACGTATAGTTAAAAGTTGAATATAGTAACGACCAGTCGCGATTGTGCATAGTACAGTGTATCCGATTTCCATTAACAAAAAGACCAGGCAAAAATGCAAAAGTGGAAAAACTGTTCCAGTGCTACTGGTAAGAGGCTAATCCGACGTATTTTGTCACGAGAAATCGAATGGTGCAAACCGCGTTGCTCTCCGACCAATACTTTTGGCTGTAGCGACAATTGAATGATCATTGATGTCATAGTCACGTGCCCAGCAACGGCTCTTACTCCATGGAAACCAGGGAAATATGCAATTTTTTAACAGCTGCCGATGCCTGGCCCAATTCCGCATCTATTAGAACCTTATTCATGTGGTTCAGTGATCAGTTGTACTTTTTACAGCAGACTGTATCTAGTACATTGTGTTTTTTATGTACGAATGGTGTGGTTTTTCTACACGTAGATAAAGACATTGAGATTGTCTTGGACTTAAAAGTAATACAATTGCTGGATGAGTTAAATGGGCTTAGCCCAAAGATTTGACGTCTTCTGGGCTACCGAAGGGCACATAACGTATAGTTAACGTTAACAAAAAGACCAGGCAAAAATGCAAAAGTGCAATTTTTTAAACAGCTGCCGATGCCTGGGCCAATTCCGCAACTTTTAGAACCTGATTGATGTGGGTCAGTGATCAGTTGTACTTTTTACAGCAGACTGTATCTAGTACATTGTGTTTTTTATGTACAAATGGTGTGGTTTTTCTACACGTAGATAAAGACATTGAGATTGTCTTGGACTTAAAAGTAAGACAATTGCTGGATGAGTTAAATGGGCTTAGCCCAAAGATTTGACGTCTTCTGGGCTACCGAAGGGCACATAACGTATAGTTAAAAGTTGAATATAGTAACGACCAGTCGCGATTGTGCATAGTACAGTGTATCCGATTTCAATTAACATAAAGACCAGGCAAAAATGGAAAAGTGGAAAAACTGTTCAAGTGCTGCTGGTAAGAGACTAATCCGACGTATTTTGTCACGAGAAATCGAATGGTGCAAACCGCGTTGCTCTCCGACCAATACTTTTGGCTGTAGTGACAATTGAATGATCATTGATGTCATAGTCACGTGCTCAGCAACGGCTCTTACTCCATGGAAACCAGGGAAATTTGCAATTTTTTAAACAGCTGCCGATGCCTGGGCCAATTCCGCATCTTTTAGAACCTTATTGATGTGGGTCAGTGATCAGTTGTACTTTTTACAGAAGACTGTATCTAGTACCTTGTGTTTTTTATGTACAAATGGTGTGGTTTTTCTACACGTAGATAAAGACATTGAGATTGTCTTGGACTTAAAAGTAAGACAATTGCTGGATGAGTTAAATGGGCTTAGCCCAAAGATTTGACGTCTTCTGGGCTACCGAAGGGCACATAACGTATAGTTAAAAGTTGAATATAGTAACGACCAGTCGCGATTGTGCATAGTACAGTGTATCCGATTTCAATTAACATAAAGACCAGGCAAAAATGCAAAAGTGGAAAAACTGTTCAAGTGCTGCTGGTAAGAGACTAATCCGACGTATTTTGTGACGCGAAATCGAATGGTGCAAACCGCGTTGCTCTCCGACCAATACTTTTGGCTGTAGCGACAATTGAATGATCATTGATGTCATAGTCACGTGCCCAGCAACGGTTCTTACTCCATGGAAACCAGGGAAATTTGCAATTTTTTAAACAGCTGCCGATGCCTGGCCCAATTCCGCATCTTTTAGAACCTTATTGATGTAGGTCAGTGATCAGTTGTACTTTTTACAGCAGACTGTATCTAGTACATTGTGTTTTTTATGTACGAATGGTGTGGTTTTTCTACACGTAGATAAAGACATTGAGATTGTCTTGGACTTAGAAGTAAGACAATTGCTGGGTGAGTTTAATGGGTTTAGCCCAAAGATTTGACGTCTTCTGGGCTACCGAAGGGCACATAACTTATAGTCAAAAGTTGAATATAATAATGACCAGTCGCGATTGTACATAGTACAGTGCAGCCGATTTCCATTAACAAAACGACCAGGCAAAAATGCAAAAGTGGAAAAACTGTTCCAGTGCTACTGGTAAGAAACTAATCCGACGTATTTTGTAACAAGAAATCGAATGGTGCAAACCGCGTTGCTCTCCGACCAATACTTTTGGCTGTAGCCACAATTGAATGATCATTGATGTCATAGTCACGTGCCCAGCAACGGCTCTTACTCCATGGAAACCAGGGAAATTTGCAATTTTTTAAACAGCTGCCGATGCCTGGCCCAATTCCGCATCTTTTAGAACCTTATTGATGTAGGTCAGTGATGAGTTGTACTTTTTACAGCAGACTGTATCTAGTAGATTGTGTTTTTTATGTACGAATGGTGTGGTTTTTCTACACGTAGATAAAGACATTGAGATTGTCTTGGACTTAGAAGTAAGACAATTGCTGGGTGAGTTTAATGGGTTTAGCCCAAAGATTTGACGTCTTCTGGGCTACCGAAGGGCACATAACTTATAGTCAAAAGTTGAATATAATGACCAGTCGCGATTGTACATAGTACAGTGCAGCCGATTTCCATTAACAAAAACGACCAGGCAAAAATGCAAAAGTGGAAAAACTGTTCCAGTGCTACTGGTAAGAAACTAATCCGACGTATTTTGTAACAAGAAATCGAATGGTGCAAACCGCGTTGCTCTCCGACCAATACTTTTGGCTGTAGCCACAATTGAATGATCATTGATGTCATAGTCACGTGCCCAGCAACGGCTCTTACTCCATGGAAACCAGGGAAATTTGCAATTTTTTAAACAGCTGCCGATGCCTGGCCCAATTCCGCATCTTTTAGAACCTTATTGATGTAGGTCAGTGATGAGTTGTACTTTTTACAGCAGACTGTATCTAGTACATTGTGTTTTTTATGTACGAATGGTGTGGTTTTTCTACACGTAGATAAAGACATTGAGATTGTCTTGGACTTAAAAGTAAGACAATTGCTGGATGAGTTAAATGGGCTTAGCCCAAAGATTTGACGTCTTCTGGGCTACCGAAGGGCACATAACGTATAGTTAAAAGTTGAATATAGTAACGACCAGTCGCGATTGTGCATAGTACAGTGTATCCGATTTCAATTAACAAAAAGACCAGGCAAAAATGCAAAAGTGGAAAAACTGTTCCAGTGCTGCTGGTAAGAGGCTAATCCGACGTATTTTGTCACGAGAAATCGAATGGTGCAAACCGCGTTGCTCTCCGACCAATACTTTTGGCTGTAGCGACAATTGAATGATCATTGATGTCATAGTCACGTGCCCAGCAACGGCTCTTACTCCATGGAAACCAGGGAAATTTGCAATTTTTAAACAGCTGCCGATGCCTGGGCCAATTCCGCAACTTTTAGATCCTTATTGATGTGGGTCAGTGATCAGTTGTACTTTTTACAGCAGACTGTATCTAGTACATTGTGTTTTTTATGTACAAATGGTGTGGTTTTTCTACACGTAGATAAAGACATTGAGATTGTCTTGGACTTAAAAGTAAGACAATTGCTGGATGAGTTAAATGGGCTTAGCCCAAAGATTTGACGTCTTCTGGGCTACCGAAGGGCACATAACGTATAGTTAAAAGTTGAATATAGTAACGACCAGTCGCGATTGTGCATAGTACAGTGTATCCGATTTCAATTAACAAAAAGACCAGGCAAAAATGCAAAAGTGGAAAAACTGTTCCAGTGCTGCTGGTAAGAGGCTAATCCGAAGTATTTTGTCACGAGAAATCGAATGGTGCAAACCGCGTTGCTCTCCGACCAATACTTTTGGCTGTAGCCACAATTGAATGATCATTGATGTCATAGTCACGTGCCCAGCAACGGCTCTTACTCCATGGAAACCAGGGAAATATGCAATTTTTTAAACAGCTGCCGATGCCTGGGCCAATTCCGCATCTTTTAGAACCTTATTGATGTGGGTCAGTGATCAGTTGTACTTTTTACAGCAGACTGTATCTAGTACCTTGTGTTTTTTATGTACAAATGGTGTGGTTTTTCTACACGTAGATAAAGACATTGAGATTGTCTTGGACTTAGAAGTAAGACAATTGCTGGGTGAGTTTAATGGATTTAGCCCAACGATTTGACGTCTTCTGGGCTACCGAAGGGCACATAACTTATAGTCAAAAGTTGAATATAATAATGACCAGTCGCGATTGTACATAGTAGATTGTAGCCGATTTCCATTAACAAAAAGACCAGGCAAAAATGCAAAAGTGGAAAAACTGTTCCAGTGCTACTGGTAAGAGGCTAATCCGACGTATTTTGTCACGAGAAATCGAATGGTGCAAACCGCGTTGCTCTCCGACCAATACTTTTGGCTGTAGCCACAATTGAATGATCATTGATGTCATAGTCACGTGCCCAGCAACGGCTCTTACTCCATGGAAACCAGGGAAATATGCAATTTTTTAACAGCTGCCGATGCCTGGCCCAATTCCGCATCTATTAGAACCTTATTGATGTGGTTCAGTGATCAGTTGTACTTTTTACAGCAGACTGTATCTAGTACATTGTGTTTTTTATGTACGAATGGTGTGGTTTTTCTACACGTAGATAAAGACATTGAGATTGTCTTGGACTTAAAAGTAATACAATTGCTGGATGAGTTAAATGGGCTTAGCCCAAAGATTTGACGTCTTCTGGGCTACCGAAGGGCACATAACGTATAGTTAACGTTAACAAAAAGACCAGGCAAAAATGCAAAAGTGCAATTTTTTAAACAGCTGCCGATGCCTGGGCCAATTCCGCAACTTTTAGAACCTGATTGATGTGGGTCAGTGATCAGTTGTACTTTTTACAGCAGACTGTATCTAGTACATTGTGTTTTTTATGTACAAATGGTGTGGTTTTTTCTACACGTAGATAAAGACATTGAGATTGTCTTGGACTTAAAAGTAAGACAATTGCGGGATGAGTTAAATGGGCTTAGCCCAAAGATTTGACGTCTTCTGGGCTACCGAAGGGCACATAACGTATAGTTAAAAGTTGAATATAGTAACGACCAGTCGCGATTGTGCATAGTACAGTGTATCCGATTTCAATTAACATAAAGACCAGGCAAAAATGGAAAAGTGGAAAAACTGTTCAAGTGCTGCTGGTAAGAGACTAATCCGACGTATTTTGTCACGAGAAATCGAATGGTGCAAACCGCGTTGCTCTCCGACCAATACTTTTGGCTGTAGTGACAATTGAATGATCATTGATGTCATAGTCACGTGCCCAGCAACGGCTCTTACTCCATGGAAACCAGGGAAATTTGCAATTTTTTAAACAGCTGCCGAGCCTGGCCCAATTCCGCATCTTTTAGAACCTTATTGATGTAGGTCAGTGATGAGTTGTACTTTTTACAGCAGACTGTATCTAGTACATTGTTGTTTTTTACAAATGGTGTGGTTTTTCTACACGTAGATAAAGACATTGAGATTGTCTTGGACTTAGAAGTAAGACAATTGCTGGGTGAGTTTAATGGATTTAGCCCAACGATTTGACGTCTTCTGGGCTACCGAAGGGCACATAACTTATAGTCAAAAGTTGAATATAATAATGACCAGTCGCGATTGTACATAGTAGATTGTAGCCGATTTCCATTAACAAAAAGACCAGGCAAAAATGCAAAAGTGGAAAAACTGTTCCAGTGCTACTGGTAAGAGGCTAATCCGACGTATTTTGTCACGAGAAATCGAATGGTGCAAACCGCGTTGCTCTCCGACCAATACTTTTGGCTGTAGCGACAATTGAATGATCATTGATGTCATAGTCACGTGCCCAGCAACGGCTCTTACTCCATGGAAACCAGGGAAATATGCAATTTTTTAACAGCTGCCGATGCCTGGCCCAATTCCGCATCTATTAGAACCTTATTGATGTGGTTCAGTGATCAGTTGTACTTTTTACAGCAGACTGTATCTAGTACATTGTGTTTTTTATGTACGAATGGTGTGGTTTTTCTACACGTAGATAAAGACATTGAGATTGTCTTGGACTTAAAAGTAATACAATTGCTGGATGAGTTAAATGGGCTTAGCCCAAAGATTTGACGTCTTCTGGGCTACCGAAGGGCACATAACGTATAGTTAACGTTAACAAAAAGACCAGGCAAAATGCAAAAGTGCAATTTTTTAAACAGCTGCCGATGCCTGGGCCAATTCCGCAACTTTTAGAACCTGATTGATGTGGGTCAGTGATCAGTTGTACTTTTTACAGCAGACTGTATCTAGTACATTGTGTTTTTTATGTACAAATGGTGTGGTTTTTCTACACGTAGATAAAGACATTGAGATTGTCTTGGACTTAAAAGTAAGACAATTGCGGGATGAGTTAAATGGGCTTAGCCCAAAGATTTGACGTCTTCTGGGCTACCGAAGGGCACATAACGTATAGTTAAAAGTTGAATATAGTAACGACCAGTCGCGATTGTGCATAGTACAGTGTATCCGATTTCAATTAACATAAAGACCAGGCAAAAATGGAAAAGTGGAAAAACTGTTCCAGTGCTGCTGGTAAGAGACTAATCCGACGTATTTTGTCACGAGAAATCGAATGGTGCAAACCGCGTTGCTCTCCGACCAATACTTTTGGCTGTAGTGACAATTGAATGATCATTGATGTCATAGTCACGTGCCCAGCAACGGCTCTTACTCCATGGAAACCAGGGAAATTTGCAATTTTTTAAACAGCTGCCGATGCCTGGGCCAATTCCGCATCTTTTAGAACCTTATTGATGTGGGTCAGTGATCAGTTGTACTTTTTACAGCAGACTGTATCTAGTACATTGTGTTTTTTATGTACAAATGGTGTGGTTTTTCTACACGTAGATAAAGACATTGAGATTGTCTTGGACTTAAAAGTAAGACAATTGCTGGATGAGTTAAATGGGCTTAGCCCAAAGATTTGACGTCTTCTGGGCTACCGAAGGGCACATAACTTATAGTCAAAAGTTGAATATATTAATGACCAGTCGCGATTGTACATAGTACAGTGCAGCCGATTTCCATTAACAAAACGACCAGGCAAAAAATGCAAAAGTGGAAAAACTGTTCCAGTGCTACTGGTAAGAAACTAATCCGACGTATTTTGTGACAAGAAATCGAATGGTGCAAACCGCGTTGCTCTCCGACCAATACTTTTGGCTGTAGCGACAATTGAATGATCATTGATGTCATAGTCACGTGCCCAGCAACGGCTCTTACTCATGGAAACCAGGGAAATTTGCAATTTTTTAAACAGCTGCCGATGCCTGGCCCAATTCCGCATCTTTTAGAACCTTATTGATGTAGGTCAGTGATGAGTTGTACTTTTTACAGCAGACTGTATCTAGTACATTGTGTTTTTTATGTACGAATGGTGTGGTTTTTCTACACGTAGATAAAGACATTGAGATTGTCTTGGACTTAAAAGTAAGACAATTGCTGGATGAGTTAAATGGGCTTAGCCCAAAGATTTGACGTCTTCTGGGCTACCGAAGGGCACATAACGTATAGTTAAAAGTTGAATATAGTAACGACCAGTCGCGATTGTGCATAGTACAGTGTATCCGATTTCAATTAACAAAAGACCAGGCAAAAATGCAAAAGTGAAAAAACTGTTCCAGTGCTGCTGGTAAGAGGCTAATCCGACGTATTTTGTGACGAGAAATCGAATGGTGCAACCCGCGTTGCTCTCCGACCAATACTTTTGGCTGTAGCGACAATTGAATGATCATTGATGTCATAGTCACGTGCCCAGCAACGGCTCTTACTCCATGGAAACCAGGGAAATTTGCAATTTTTTAAACAGCTGCCGATGCCTGGGCCAATTCCGCATCTTTTAGAACCTTATTGATGTGGTTCAGTGATCAGTTGTACTTTTTACAGCAGACTGTATCTAGTACCTTGTGTTTTTTATGTACAAATGGTGTGGTTTTTTACACGTAGATAAAGACATTGAGATTGTCTTGGACTTAAAAGTAAGACAATTGCTGGATGAGTTAAATGGGCTTAGCCCAAAGATTTGACGTCTTCTGGGCTACCGAAGGGCACATAACGTATAGTTAAAAGTTGAATGTAGTAACGACCAGTCGCGATTGTGCATAGTACAGTGTATCCGATTTCAATTAACAAAAAGACCAGGCAAAAATGCAAAAGTGGAAAAACTGTTCCAGTGCTGCTGGTAAGAGGCTAATCCGACGTATTTTGTGACGAGAAATCGAATGGTGCAAACCGCGTTGCTCTCCGACCAATACTTTTGGCTGTAGCCACAATTGAATGATCATTGATGTCATAGTCATGTGCCCAGCAACGGCTCTTACTCCATGGAAACCAGGGAAATTTGCAATTTTTTTAAACAGCTGCCGATGCCTGGGCCAATTCCGCATCTTTTAGAACCTTACTGATGTGGGTCAGTGATCAGTTGTACTTTTTACAGCAGACTGTATCTAGTACCTTGTGTTTTTTATGTACAAATGGTGTGGTTTTTCTACACGTAGATAAAGACATTGAGATTGTCTTGGACCTAGAAGTAAGACAATTGCTGGGTGAGTTTAATGGGTTTAGCCCAAAGATTTGACATCTTCTGGGCTACCGAAGGGCACATAACTTATAGTCAAAAGTTGAATATAATAATGACCAGTCGCGATTGTACATAGTACAGTGTATCCGATTTCCATTAACAAAAAGACCAGGCAAAAATGCAAAAGTGGAAAAACTGTTCCAGTGCTACTGGTAAGAGACTAATCCGACGTATTTTGTCACGAGAAATCGAATGGTGCAAACCGCGTTGCTCTCCGACCAATACTTTTGGCTGTAGCCACAATTGAATGATCATTGATGTCATAGTCACGTGCCCAGCAACGGCTCTTACTCCATGGAAACCAGGGAAATTTGCAATTTTTTAAACAGCTGCCGATGCCTGGCCCAATTCCGCATCTTTTAGAACCTTATTGATGTAGGTCAGTGATGAGTTGTACTTTTTACAGCAGACTGTATCTAGTACATTGTGTTTTTTATGTACGAATGGTGTGGTTTTTCTACACGTAGATAAAGACATTGAGATTGTCTTGGACTTAAAAGTAAGACAATTGCTGGATGAGTTAAATGGGCTTAGCCCAAAGATTTGACGTCTTCTGGGCTACCGAAGGGCACATAACGTATAGTTAAAAGTTGAATATAGTAACGACCAGTCGCGATTGTGCATAGTACAGTGTATCCGATTTCAATTAACATAAAGACCAGGCAAAAATGCAAAAGTGGAAAAACTGTTCAAGTCCTGCTGGTAAGAGACTAATCCGACGTATTTTGTGACGAGAAATCGAATGGTGCAAACCGCGTTGCTCTCCGACCAATACTTTTGGCTGTAGCGACAATTGAATGATCATTGATGTCATAGTCACGTGCCCAGCAACGGTTCTTACTCCATGGAAACCAGGGAAATTTGCAATTTTTTAAACAGCTGCCGATGCCTGGCCCAATTCCGCATCTTTTAGAACCTTATTGATGTAGGTCAGTGATGAGTTGTACTTTTTACAGCAGACTGTATCTAGTACATTGTGTTTTTTATGTACGAATGGTGTGGTTTTTCTACACGTAGATAAAGACATTGAGATTGTCTTGGACTTAGAAGTAAGACAATTGCTGGGTGAGTTTAATGGGTTTAGCCCAAAGATTTGACGTCTTCTGGGCTACCGAAGGGCACATAACTTATAGTCAAAAGTTGAATATAATAATGACCAGTCGCGATTGTACATAGTACAGTGCAGCCGATTTCCATTAACAAAACGACCAGGCAAAAATGCAAAAGTGGAAAAACTGTTCCAGTGCTACTGGTAAGAAACTAATCCGACGTATTTTGTGACAAGAAATCGAATGGTGCAAACCGCGTTGCTCTCCGACCAATACTTTTGGCTGTAGCGACAATTGAATGATCATTGATGTCATAGTCACGTGCCCAGCAACGGCTCTTACTCCATGGAAACCAGGGAAATTTGCAATTTTTTAAACAGCTGCCGATGCCTGGCCCAATTCCGCATCTTTTAGAACCTTATTGATGTAGGTCAGTGATGAGTTGTACTTTTTACAGCAGACTGTATCTAGTACATTGTGTTTTTTATGTACGAATGGTGTGGTTTTTCTACACGTAGATAAAGACATTGAGATTGTCTTGGACTTAAAATTAAGACAATTGCTGGATGAGTTAAATGGGCTTAGCCCAAAGATTTGACGTCTTCTGGGCTACCGAAGGGCACATAACTTATAGTCAAAAGTTGAATATAATAATGACCAGTCGCGATTGTACATAGTAGATTGTAGCCGATTTCCATTAACAAAAAGACCAGGCAAAAATGCAAAAGTGGAAAAACTGTTCCAGTGCTACTGGTAAGAGGCTAATCCGACGTATTTTGTCACGAGAAATCGAATGGTGCAAACCGCGTTGCTCTCCGACCAATACTTTTGGCTGTAGCGACAATTGAATGATCATTGATGTCATAGTCACGTGCCCAGCAACGGCTCTTACTCCATGGAAACCAGGGAAATATGCAATTTTTTAACAGCTGCCGATGCCTGGCCCAATTCCGCATCTATTAGAACCTTATTGATGTGGTTCAGTGATCAGTTGTACTTTTTACAGCAGACTGTATCTAGTACATTGTGTTTTTTATGTACGAATGGTGTGGTTTTTCTACACGTAGATAAAGACATTGAGATTGTCTTGGACTTAGAAGTAAGACAATTGCTGGGTGAGGTAAATGGGCTTAGCCCAAATATTTGACGTCTTCTGGGCTACCGAAGGGCACATAACGTATAGTTAACGTTAACAAAAAGACCAGGCAAAAATGCAAAAGTGCAATTTTTTAAACAGCTGCCGATGCCTGGGCCAATTCCGCAACTTTTAGAACCTGATTGATGTGGGTCAGTGATCAGTTGTACTTTTTACAGCAGACTGTATCTAGTACATTGTGTTTTTTATGTACAAATGGTGTGGTTTTTCTACACGTAGATAAAGACATTGAGATTGTCTTGGACTTAAAAGTAAGACAATTGCGGGATGAGTTAAATGGGCTTAGCCCAAAGATTTGACGTCTTCTGGGCTACCGAAGGGCACATAACGTATAGTTAAAAGTTGAATATAGTAACGACCAGTCGCGATTGTGCATAGTACAGTGTATCCGATTTCAATTAACATAAAGACCAGGCAAAAATGCAAAAGTGGAAAAACTGTTCAAGTGCTGCTGGTAAGAGACTAATCCGACGTATTTTGTCACGACAAATCGAATGGTGCAAACCGCGTTGCTCTCCGACCAATACTTTTGGCTGTAGTGACAATTGAATGATCATTGATGTCATAGTCACGTGCTCAGCAACGGCTCTTACTCCATGGAAACCAGGGAAATTTGCAATTTTTTAAACAGCTGCCGATGCCTGGGCCAATTCCGCATCTTTTAGAACCTTATTGATGTGGGTCAGTGATCAGTTGTACTTTTTACAGAAGACTGTATCTAGTACCTTGTGTTTTTTATGTACAAATGGTGTGGTTTTTCTACACGTAGATAAAGACATTGAGATTGTCTTGGACTTAAAAGTAAGACAATTGCTGGATGAGTTAAATGGGCTTAGCCCAAAGATTTGACGTCTTCTGGGCTACCGAAGGGCACATAACGTATAGTTAAAAGTTGAATATAGTAACGACCAGTCGCGATTGTGCATAGTACAGTGTATCCGATTTCAATTAACATAAAGACCAGGCAAAAATGGAAAAGTGGAAAAACTGTTCAAGTGCTGCTGGTAAGAGACTAATCCGACGTATTTTGTCACGAGAAATCGAATGGTGCAAACCGCGTTGCTCTCCGACCAATACTTTTGGCTGTAGTGACAATTGAATGATCATTGATGTCATAGTCACGTGCCCAGCAACGGCTCTTACTCCATGGAAACCAGGGAAATTTGCAATTTTTTAAACAGCTGCCGATGCCTGGGCCAATTCCGCATCTTTTAGAACCTTATTGATGTGGGTCAGTGATCAGTTGTACTTTTTACAGCAGACTGTATCTAGTACATTGTGTTTTTTATGTACAAATGGTGTGGTTTTTCTACACGTAGATAAAGACATTGAGATTGTCTTGGACTTAAAAGTAAGACAATTGCTGGATGAGTTAAATGGGCTTAGCCCAAAGATTTGACGTCTTCTGGGCTACCGAAGGGCACATAACGTATAGTTAAAAGTTGAATATAGTAACGACCAGTCGCGATTGTGCATAGTACAGTGTATCCGATTTCAATTAACATAAAGACCAGGCAAAAATGCAAAAGTGGAAAAACTGTTCAAGTCCTGCTGGTAAGAGACTAATCCGACGTATTTTGTCACGAGAAATCGAATGGTGCAAACCGCGTTGCTCTCCGACCAATACTTTTGGCTGTAGCGACAATTGAATGATCATTGATGTCATAGTCACGTGCCCAGCAACGGTTCTTACTCCATGGAAACCAGGGAAATTTGCAATTTTTTAAACAGCTGCCGATGCCTGGCCCAATTCCGCATCTTTTAGAACCTTATTGATGTAGGTCAGTGATCAGTTGTACTTTTTACAGCAGACTGTATCTAGTACATTGTGTTTTTTTATGTACGAATGGTGTGGTTTTTCTACACGTAGATAAAGACATTGAGATTGTCTTGGACTTAGAAGTAAGACAATTGCTGGGTGAGTTTAATGGGTTTAGCCCAAAGATTTGACGTCTTCTGGGCTACCGAAGGGCACATAACTTATAGTCAAAAGTTGAATATAATAATGACCAGTCGCGATTGTACATAGTACAGTGCAGCCGATTTCCATTAACAAAACGACCAGGCAAAAATGCAAAAGTGGAAAAACTGTTCCAGTGCTACTGGTAAGAAACTAATCCGACGTATTTTGTGACAAGAAATCGAATGGTGCAAACCGCGTTGCTCTCCGACCAATACTTTTGGCTGTAGCGACAATTGAATGATCATTGATGTCATAGTCACGTGCCCAGCAACGGCTCTTACTCCATGGAAACCAGGGAAATTTGCAATTTTTTAAACAGCTGCCGATGCCTGGCCCAATTCCGCATCTTTTAGAACCTTATTGATGTAGGTCAGTGATGAGTTGTACTTTTTACAGCAGACTGTATCTAGTACATTGTGTTTTTTATGTACGAATGGTGTGGTTTTTCTACACGTAGATAAAGACATTGAGATTGTCTTGGACTTAAAAGTAAGACAATTGCTGGATGAGTTAAATGGGCTTAGCCCAAAGATTTGACGTCTTCTGGGCTACCGAAGGGCACATAACGTATAGTTAAAAGTTGAATATAGTAACGACCAGTCGCGATTGTGCATAGTACAGTGTATCCGATTTCAATTAACAAAAAGACCAGGCAAAAATGCAAAAGTGAAAAAACTGTTCCAGTGCTGCTGGTAAGAGGCTAATCCGACGTATTTTGTCACGAGAAATCGAATGGTGCAACCCGCGTTGCTCTCCGACCAATACTTTTGGCTGTAGCGACAATTGAATGATCATTGATGTCATAGTCACGTGCCCAGCAACGGCTCTTACTCCATGGAAACCAGGGAAATTTGCAATTTTTTAAACAGCTGCCGATGCCTGGGCCAATTCCGCATCTTTTAGAACCTTATTGATGTGGTTCAGTGATCAGTTGTACTTTTTACAGCAGACTGTATCTAGTACCTTGTGTTTTTTATGTACAAATGGTGTGGTTTTTCTACACGTAGATAAAGACATTGAGATTGTCTTGGACTTAAAAGTAAGACAATTGCTGGATGAGTTAAATGGGCTTAGCCCAAAGATTTGACGTCTTCTGGGCTACCGAAGGGCACATAACGTATAGTTAAAAGTTGAATGTAGTAACGACCAGTCGCGATTGTGCATAGTACAGTGTATCCGATTTCAATTAACAAAAAGACCAGGCAAAAATGCAAAAGTGGAAAAACTGTTCCAGTGCTGCTGGTAAGAGGCTAATCCGACGTATTTTGTCACGAGAAATCGAATGGTGCAAACCGCGTTGCTCTCCGACCAATACTTTTGGCTGTAGCCACAATTGAATGATCATTGATGTCATAGTCATGTGCCCAGCAACGGCTCTTACTCCATGGAAACCAGGGAAATTTGCAATTTTTTAAACAGCTGCCGATGCCTGGGCCAATTCCGCATCTTTTAGAACCTTACTGATGTGGGTCAGTGATCAGTTGTACTTTTTACAGCAGACTGTATCTAGTACCTTGTGTTTTTTATGTACAAATGGTGTGGTTTTTCTACACGTAGATAAAGACATTGAGATTGTCTTGGACTTAGAAGTAAGACAATTGCTGGGTGAGTTTAATGGGTTTAGCCCAAAGATTTGACATCTTCTGGGCTACCGAAGGGCACATAACTTATAGTCAAAAGTTGAATATAATAATGACCAGTCGCGATTGTACATAGTACAGTGTATCCGATTTCCATTAACAAAAAGACCAGGCAAAAATGCAAAAGTGGAAAAACTGTTCCAGTGCTGCTGGTAAGAGGCTAATCCGACGTATTTTGTCACGAGAAATCGAATGGTGCAAACCGCGTTGCTCTCCGACCAATACTTTTGGCTGTAGCGACAATTGAATGATCATTGATGTCATAGTCACGTGCCCAGCAACGGCTCTTACTCCATGGAAACCAGGGAAATTTGCAATTTTTTAAACAGCTGCCGATGCCTGGGCCAATTCCGCATCTTTTAGAACCTTATAGATGTGGTTCAGTTATCAGTTGTACTTTTTACAGCAGACTGTATCTAGTACCTTGTGTTTTTTATGTACGAATGGTGTGGTTTTTCTACACGTAGATAAAGACATTGAGATTGTCTTGGACTTAAAAGTAAGACAATTGCTGGATGAGTTAAATGGGCTTAGCCCAAAGATTTGACGTCTTCTGGGCTACCGAAGGGCACATAACGTATAGTTAAAAGTTGAATATAGTAACGACCAGTCGCGATTGTGCATAGTACAGTGTATCCGATTTCAATTAACAAAAAGACCAGGCAAAAATGCAAAAGTGGAAAAACTGTTCCAGTGCTGCTGGTAAGAGACTAATCCGACGTATTTTGTCACGAGAAATCGAATGGTGCAAACCGCGTTGCTCTCCGACCAATACTTTTGGCTGTAGCGACAATTGAATGATCATTGATGTCATAGTCACGTGCCCAGCAACGGCTCTTACTCCATGGAAACCAGGGAAATTTGCAATTTTTTAACAGCTGCCGATGCCTGGCCCAATTCCGCATCTATTAGAACCTTATAGATGTGGTTCAGTGATCAGTTGTACTTTTTACAGCAGACTGTATCTAGTACATTGTGTTTTTTATGTACGAATGGTGTGGTTTTTCTACACGTAGATAAAGACATTGAGATTGTCTTGGACTTAAAAGTAAGACAATTGCTGGATGAGTTAAATGGGCTTAGCCCAAAGATTTGACGTCTTCTGGGCTACCGAAGGGCACATAACGTATAGTTAAAAGTTGAATATAGTAACGACCAATCGCGATTGTGCATAGTACAGTGTATCCGATTTCAATTAACAAAAAGACCAGGCAAAAATGCAAAAGTGTAAAAACTGTTCCAGTGCTGCTGGTAAGAGGCTAATCCGACGTATTTTGTGACGAGAAATCGAATGGTGCAAACCGCGTTGCTCTCCGACCAATACTTTTGGCTGTAGCGACATTTGAATGATCATTGATGTCATAGTCACGTGCCCAGCAACGGCTCTTACTCCATGGAAACCAGGGAAATTTGCAATTTTTTAAACAGCTGCCGATGCCTGGGCCAATTCCGCATCTTTTAGAACCTTATTGATGTGGTTCAGTGATCAGTTGTACTTTTTACAGCAGACTGTATCTAGTACCTTGTGTTTTTTATGTACAAATGGTGTGGTTTTTCTACACGTAGATAAAGACATTGAGATTGTCTTGGACTTAGAAGTAAGACAATTGCTGGGTGAGGTAAATGGGCTTAGCCCAAATATTTGACGTCTTCTGGGCTACCGAAGGGCACATAACGTATAGTTAACGTTAACAAAAAGACCAGGCAAAAATGCAAAAGTGCAATTTTTTAAACAGCTGCCGATGCCTGGGCCAATTCCGCAACTTTTAGAACCTGATTGATGTGGGTCAGTGATCAGTTGTACTTTTTACAGCAGACTGTATCTAGTACATTGTGTTTTTTATGTACAAATGGTGTGGTTTTTCTACACGTAGATAAAGACATTGAGATTGTCTTGGACTTAAAAGTAAGACAATTGCGGGATGAGTTAAATGGGCTTAGCCCAAAGATTTGACGTCTTCTGGGCTACCGAAGGGCACATAACGTATAGTTAAAAGTTGAATATAGTAACGACCAGTCGCGATTGTGCATAGTACAGTGTATCCGATTTCAATTAACATAAAGACCAGGCAAAAATGCAAAAGTGGAAAAACTGTTCAAGTGCTGCTGGTAAGAGACTAATCCGACGTATTTTGTCACGACAAATCGAATGGTGCAAACCGCGTTGCTCTCCGACCAATACTTTTGGCTGTAGTGACAATTGAATGATCATTGATGTCATAGTCACGTGCTCAGCAACGGCTCTTACTCCATGGAAACCAGGGAAATTTGCAATTTTTTAAACAGCTGCCGATGCCTGGGCCAATTCCGCATCTTTTAGAACCTTATTGATGTGGGTCAGTGATCAGTTGTACTTTTTACAGAAGACTGTATCTAGTACCTTGTGTTTTTTATGTACAAATGGTGTGGTTTTTCTACACGTAGATAAAGACATTGAGATTGTCTTGGACTTAAAAGTAAGACAATTGCTGGATGAGTTAAATGGGCTTAGCCCAAAGATTTGACGTCTTCTGGGCTACCGAAGGGCACATAACGTATAGTTAAAAGTTGAATATAGTAACGACCAGTCGCGATTGTGCATAGTACAGTGTATCCGATTTCAATTAACATAAAGACCAGGCAAAAATGCAAAAGTGGAAAAAACTGTTCAAGTCCTGCTGGTAAGAGACTAATCCGACGTATTTTGTGACGAGAAATCGAATGGTGCAAACCGCGTTGCTCTCCGACCAATACTTTTGGCTGTAGCGACAATTGAATGATCATTGATGTCATAGTCACGTGCCCAGCAACGGTTCTTACTCCATGGAAACCAGGGAAATTTGCAATTTTTTAAACAGCTGCCGATGCCTGGCCCAATTCCGCATCTTTTAGAACCTTATTGATGTAGGTCAGTGATCAGTTGTACTTTTTACAGCAGACTGTATCTAGTACATTGTGTTTTTTATGTACGAATGGTGTGGTTTTTCTACACGTAGATAAAGACATTGAGATTGTCTTGGACTTAGAAGTAAGACAATTGCTGGGTGAGTTAAATGGGCTTAGCCCAAAGATTTGACGTCTTCTGGGCTACAGAAGGGCACATAACTTATAGTCAAAAGTTGAATATAGTAATGACCAGTTGCGATTGTACATAGTAGAATGTATCCGATTTCAAATTAACAAAAAGACCAGGCAAAAATGCAAAAGTGGAAAAACTGTTCCAGTGCTGATAATAGGAGGCTAATCCGACATATTTTGTGACGAGAAATCGAATGGTGCAAACCGCGTTGCTCTCCGACCAATACTTTTGGCTGTAGCGACAATTGAATGATCATTGATGTCATAGTCACGTGCCCAGCAACGGCTCTTACTCCATGGAAACCAGGGAAATTTGCAATTTTTTAAACAGCTGCCGATGCCTGGGCCAATTCCGCATCTATTAGAACCTTATAGATGTGGTTCAGTGATCAGTTGTACTTTTTACAGCAGACTGTATCTAGTACATTGTGTTTTTTATGTACGAATGGTGTGGTTTTTCTACACGTAGATAAAGACATTGAGATTGTCTTGGACTTAAAAGTAAGACAATTGCTGGATGAGTTAAATGGGCTTAGCCCAAAGATTTGACGTCTTCTGGGCTACCGAAGGGCACATAACGTATAGTTAAAAGTTGAATATAGTAACGACCAGTCGCGATTGTGCATAGTACAGTGTATCCGATTTCCATTAACAAAAAGACCAGGCAAAAATGCAAAAGTGGAAAAACTGTTCCAGTGCTACTGGTAAGAGGCTAATCCGACGTATTTTGTGACGAGAAATCGAATGGTGCAAACCGCGTTGCTCTCCGACCAATACTTTTGGCTGTAGCGACAATTGAATGATCATTGATGTCATAGTCACGTGCGCAGCAACGGCTCTTACTCCATGGAAACCAGGGAAATATGCAATTTTTTAACAGCTGCCGATGCCTGGCCCAATTCCGCATCTATTAGAACCTTATTCATGTGGTTCAGTGATCAGTTGTACTTTTTACAGCAGACTGTATCTAGTACATTGTGTTTTTTATGTACGAATGGTGTGGTTTTTCTACACGTAGATAAAGACATTGAGATTGTCTTGGACTTAAAAGTAATACAATTGCTGGATGAGTTAAATGGGCTTAGCCCAAAGATTTGACGTCTTCTGGGCTACCGAAGGGCACATAACGTATAGTTAACGTTAACAAAAAGACCAGGCAAAAATGCAAAAGTGCAATTTTTTAAACAGCTGCCGATGCCTGGGCCAATTCCGCAACTTTTAGAACCTGATTGATGTGGGTCAGTGATCAGTTGTACTTTTTACAGCAGACTGTATCTAGTACATTGTGTTTTTTATGTACAAATGGTGTGGTTTTTCTACACGTAGATAAAGACATTGAGATTGTCTTGGACTTAAAAGTAAGACAATTGCTGGATGAGTTAAATGGGCTTAGCCCAAAGATTTGACGTCTTCTGGGCTACCGAAGGGCACATAACGTATAGTTAAAAGTTGAATATAGTAACGACCAGTCGCGATTGTGCATAGTACAGTGTATCCGATTTCAATTAACATAAAGACCAGGCAAAAATGGAAAAGTGGAAAAACTGTTCAAGTGCTGCTGGTAAGAGACTAATCCGACGTATTTTGTCACGAGAAATCGAATGGTGCAAACCGCGTTGCTCTCCGACCAATACTTTTGGCTGTAGTGACAATTGAATGATCATTGATGTCATAGTCACGTGCTCAGCAACGGCTCTTACTCCATGGAAACCAGGGAAATTTGCAATTTTTTAAACAGCTGCCGATGCCTGGGCCAATTCCGCATCTTTTAGAACCTTATTGATGTGGGTCAGTGATCAGTTGTACTTTTTACAGAAGACTGTATCTAGTACCTTGTGTTTTTTATGTACAAATGGTGTGGTTTTTCTACACGTAGATAAAGACATTGAGATTGTCTTGGACTTAGAAGTAAGACAATTGCTGGGTGAGTTAAATGGGCTTAGCCCAAAGATTTGACGTCTTCTGGGCTACAGAAGGGCACATAACTTATAGTCAAAAGTTGAATATAGTAATGACCAGTTGCGATTGTACATAGTAGAATGTATCCGATTTCAAATTAACAAAAAGACCAGGCAAAAATGCAAAAGTGGAAAAACTGTTCCAGTGCTGATAATAGGAGGCTAATCCGACATATTTTGTGACGAGAAATCGAATGGTGCAAACCGCGTTGCTCTCCGACCAATACTTTTGGCTGTAGCGACAATTGAATGATCATTGATGTCATAGTCACGTGCCCAGCAACGGCTCTTACTCCATGGAAACCAGGGAAATTTGCAATTTTTTTAAACAGCTGCCGATGCCTGGGCCAATTCCGCATCTATTAGAACCTTATAGATGTGGTTCAGTGATCAGTTGTACTTTTTACAGCAGACTGTATCTAGTACATTGTGTTTTTTATGTACGAATGGTGTGGTTTTTCTACACGTAGATAAAGACATTGAGATTGTCTTGGACTTAAAAGTAAGACAATTGCTGGATGAGTTAAATGGGCTTAGCCCAAAGATTTGACGTCTTCTGGGCTACCGAAGGGCACATAACGTATAGTTAAAAGTTGAATATAGTAACGACCAGTCGCGATTGTGCATAGTACAGTGTATCCGATTTCCATTAACAAAAAGACCAGGCAAAAATGCAAAAGTGGAAAAACTGTTCCAGTGCTACTGGTAAGAGGCTAATCCGACGTATTTTGTGACGAGAAATCGAATGGTGCAAACCGCGTTGCTCTCCGACCAATACTTTTGGCTGTAGCGACAATTGAATGATCATTGATGTCATAGTCACGTGCGCAGCAACGGCTCTTACTCCATGGAAACCAGGGAAATATGCAATTTTTTAACAGCTGCCGATGCCTGGCCCAATTCCGCATCTATTAGAACCTTATTCATGTGGTTCAGTGATCAGTTGTACTTTTTACAGCAGACTGTATCTAGTACATTGTGTTTTTTATGTACGAATGGTGTGGTTTTTCTACACGTAGATAAAGACATTGAGATTGTCTTGGACTTAAAAGTAATACAATTGCTGGATGAGTTAAATGGGCTTAGCCCAAAGATTTGACGTCTTCTGGGCTACCGAAGGGCACATAACGTATAGTTAACGTTAACAAAAAGACCAGGCAAAAATGCAAAAGTGCAATTTTTTAAACAGCTGCCGATGCCTGGGCCAATTCCGCAACTTTTAGAACCTGATTGATGTGGGTCAGTGATCAGTTGTACTTTTTACAGCAGACTGTATCTAGTACATTGTGTTTTTTATGTACAAATGGTGTGGTTTTTCTACACGTAGATAAAGACATTGAGATTGTCTTGGACTTAAAAGTAAGACAATTGCTGGATGAGTTAAATGGGCTTAGCCCAAAGATTTGACGTCTTCTGGGCTACCGAAGGGCACATAACGTATAGTTAAAAGTTGAATATAGTAACGACCAGTCGCGATTGTGCATAGTACAGTGTATCCGATTTCAATTAACATAAAGACCAGGCAAAAATGGAAAAGTGGAAAAACTGTTCAAGTGCTGCTGGTAAGAGACTAATCCGACGTATTTTGTCACGAGAAATCGAATGGTGCAAACCGCGTTGCTCTCCGACCAATACTTTTGGCTGTAGTGACAATTGAATGATCATTGATGTCATAGTCACGTGCTCAGCAACGGCTCTTACTCCATGGAAACCAGGGAAATTTGCAATTTTTTAAACAGCTGCCGATGCCTGGGCCAATTCCGCATCTTTTAGAACCTTATTGATGTGGGTCAGTGATCAGTTGTACTTTTTACAGAAGACTGTATCTAGTACCTTGTGTTTTTTATGTACAAATGGTGTGGTTTTTCTACACGTAGATAAAGACATTGAGATTGTCTTGGACTTAAAAGTAAGACAATTGCTGGATGAGTTAAATGGGCTTAGCCCAAAGATTTGACGTCTTCTGGGCTACCGAAGGGCACATAACGTATAGTTAAAAGTTGAATATAGTAACGACCAGTCGCGATTGTGCATAGTAACAGTGTATCCGATTTCAATTAACATAAAGACCAGGCAAAAATGCAAAAGTGGAAAAAACTGTTCAAGTGCTGCTGGTAAGAGACTAATCCGACGTATTTTGTGACGAGAAATCGAATGGTGCAAACCGCGTTGCTCTCCGACCAATACTTTTGGCTGTAGCGACAATTGAATGATCAATTGATGTCATAGTCACGTGCCCAGCAACGGTTCTTACTCCATGGAAACCAGGGAAATTTGCAATTTTTTAAACAGCTGCCGATGCCTGGCCCAATTCCGCATCTTTTAGAACCTTATTGATGTAGGTCAGTGATCAGTTGTACTTTTTACAGCAGACTGTATCTAGTACATTGTGTTTTTTAATGTACGAATGGTGTGGTTTTCTACACGTAGATAAAGACATTGAGATTGTCTTGGACTTAGAAGTAAGACAATTGCTGGGTGAGTTTAATGGGTTTAGCCCAAAGATTTGACGTCTTCTGGGCTACCGAAGGGCACATAACTAATAGTCAAAAGTTGAATATAATAATGACCAGTCGCGATTGTACATAGTACAGTGCAGCCGATTTCCATTAACAAAACGACCAGGCAAAAATTGCAAAAGTGGAAAAACTGTTCCAGTGCTACTGGTAAGAAACTAATCCGACGTATTTTGTAACAAGAAATCGAATGGTGCAAACCGCGTTGCTCTCCGACCAATACTTTTGGCTGTAGCCACAATTGAATGATCATTGATGTCATAGTCACGTGCCCAGCAACGGCTCTTACTCCATGGAAACCAGGGAAATTTGCAATTTTTTAAACAGCTGCCGATGCCTGGCCCAATTCCGCATCTTTTAGAACCTTATTGATGTAGGTCAGTGATGAGTTGTACTTTTTACAGCAGACTGTATCTAGTACATTGTGTTTTTTATTGTACGAATGGTGTGGTTTTTTCTACACGTAGATAAAGACATTGAGATTGTCTTGGACTTAGA
>NW_027018266.1:0-49492 GCF_032854445.1 Liolophura sinensis | reverse complement strand
TAAATGCTCATTCAATTGTCGCTACAGCCAAAAGTATTGGTCGGAGAGCAACGCGGTTTGCACCATTCGATTTTTCGTCACAAATACGTCGGATTAAGCCTCTTACCAGCAGCATTGGAACAGTTTTTTCACTTTTGGATTTTTGCCTGGGCTTTTTGCTAATTAAATTCCGCTACATTTACTATGTAATATTGCGACTGGTCATTACTATATTCAACTTTTGATTATAAGTTATGTGCCCTTCGGTAGCCCAGAAGACGTCAAATCTTTGGGCCAAGCCCATTTAACTCATCCAGCAATTGTCTTACTTCTAAGTCGAAGACAAACTCAATGTCTTTATCTACATGTTGAAAAACCACACCATTTGTATATAAAAACAACAAGGTACTTGATACAGTCTGCTGTAAAAAGTACAATTGAACACTGACCCACATCAATAAGGTGCCAAAAGATGCGCAATTGGGCCAGGCATCTCCAGCTGTTGAAAAATTGCAAATTTCCTTGGTTTCCATGGAGTAAGAGCCGTTGCTGGTCACGTGATTTTCACATAAATGCTCATTCAATTGTCGCTACAGCCAAAAGTATTGGTCGGAGAGCAACGCGGTTTGCACCATTCGATTTCTCGTCACAAAATACGTCGGATTAGCCTCTTACCAGCAGCATTGGAACAGTTTTTCCACTTTTGGATTTTTGCCTGGGCTTTTTGCTAATTCAATTCGGCTACATTTACTATGTAATATCGCGACTGGTCATTACTATATTCAACTTTTGATTATAAGTTATGTGCCTTTCGGTAGCCCAGAAGACGTCAAATCTTTGGGCCAAGCCCATTTAACTCATCCAGCAATTGTCTTACTTCTAAGTCGAAGACAAACTCAATGTCTTTATCTACATGTTGAAAAACCACACCATTTGTATATAAAAAACACAAGGTACTTGATACAGTCTGCTGTAAAAAGTACAATTAAACACTGACCCACATCAATAAGGTGCCAAAAGATGCGCAATTGGGCCAGGCATCTCCAGCTGTTGAAAAATTGCAAATTTCCTTGGTTTCCATGGAGTAAGAGCCGTCGTTAGGCACGTGATTTTCACATAAATGCTCATTCAATTGTCGCTACAGCCAAAAGTATTGGTCGGAGAGCAACGCGGTTTGCACCATTCGATTTCTCGTCACAAAATACGTCGGATTAGCCTCTTATCAGCAGCATTGGAACAGTTTTTTAACTTTTGGATTTTTGCCTGGGCTTTTTGCTAATTAAATTCGGCTACATTTACTATGTAATATCGCGACTGGTCATTACTATAATCAACATTTGATTATAAGTTATGTGCCCTTCGGTAGCCCAGAAGACGTCAAATCTTTGGGCCAAGCCCATTTAACTCATCCAGCAATTGTCTTACTTCTAAGTCGAAGACAAACTCAATGTCTTTATCTACATGTTGAAAAACCACACCATTTGTATATAAAAAACACAAGGTACTTGATACAGTCTGCTGTAAAAAGTACAATTAAACACTGACCCACATCAATAAGGTGCCAAAAGATGCGCAATTGGGCCAGGCATCTCCAGCTGTTGAAAAATTGCAAATTTCCTTGGTTTCCATGGAGTAAGAGCCGTTGTTAGGCACGTGATTTTCACATAAATGCTCATTCAATTGTCGCTACAGCCAAAAGTATTGGTCGGAGAGCAACGCGGTTTGCACCATTCGATTTCTTGTCACAAAATACGTTGGATTAGCCTCTTACCAGCAGCATTGGAACAGTTTTTCCACTTTTGGATTTTTGCCTGGGCTAATTTGCTAATTAAATTCGGCTACATTTACTATGTAATATCGCGACTGGTCATTACTATAGTCAACTTTTGATTATAAGTTATGTGCCCTTCGGTAGCCCAGAAGACGTCAAATCTTTGGGCCAAGCCCATTTAACTCATCCAGCAATTGTCTTACTTCTAAGTCGAAGACAAACTCAATGTCTTTATCTACATGTTGAAAAACCACACCATTTGTATATAAAAAACACAAGGTACTTGATACAGTCTGCTGTAAAAAGTACAATTGAACACTGACCCACATCAATAAGGTGCCAAAAGATGCGCAATTGGGCCAGGCATCTCCAGCTGTTGAAAAATTGCAAATTTCCTTGGTTTCCATGGAGTAAGAGCCGTTGCTGGTCACGTGATTTTCACATAAATGGTCATTCAATTGTCGCTACAGCCAAAAGTATTGGTCGGAGAGCAACGCGGTTTGCACCATTCGATTTCTCGTCACAAAATACGTCGGATTAGTTTCTTATCAGCAGCATTGGAACGGTTTTTCCACTTTTGGATTTTTGCCTGGGCTTTTTGCTAATTCAATTCGGCTACATTTACTATGTAATATCGCGACTGGTCATTACTATATTCAACTTTTGATTATAAGTTATGTGCCCTTCGGTAGCCCAGAAGACGTCAAATCTTTGGGCCAAGCCCATTTAACTCATCCAGCAATTGTCTTACTTCTAAGTCGAAGACAAACTCAATGTCTTTATCTACATGTTGAAAAACCACACCATTTGTATATAAAAAACACAAGGTACTTGATACAGTCTGCTGTAAAAAGTACAATTAAACACTGACCCACATCAATAAGGTGCCAAAAGATGCGCAATTGGGCCAGGCATCTCCAGCTGTTGAAAAATTGCAAATTTCCTTGGTTTCCATGGAGTAAGAGCCGTTGTTAGGCACGTGATTTTCACATAAATGCTCATTCAATTGTAGCTACAGCCATAAGTGTTGGTCGGAGAGCAACGCGGTTTGCACCATTCGATTTCTCGTCACAAAATACGTCGGATTAGCCTCTTACCAGCAGCATTGGAACAGTTTTTCCACTTTTGGATTTTTGCATGGGCTTTTTGCTAATTCAATACGGCTACATTTACTATGTAATATCGCGACTGGTCATTACTATATTCAACTTTTGATTATAAGTTATGTGCCCTTCGGTAGCCCAGAAGACGTCAAATCTTTGGGCCAAGCCCATTTAACTCATCCAGCAATTGTCTTACTTCTAAGTCGAAGACAAACTCAATGTCTTTATCTACATGTTGAAAAACCACACCATTTGTATATAAAAAACACAAGGTACTTGATACAGTCTGCTGTAAAAAGTACAATTAAACACTGACCCACATCAATAAGGTGCCAAAAGATGCGCAATTGGGCCAGGCATCTCCAGCTGTTGAAAAATTGCAAATTTCCTTGGTTTCCATGGAGTAAGAGCCGTCGTTAGGCACGTGATTTTCACATAAATGCTCATTCAATTGTCGCTACAGCCAAAAGTATTGGTCGGAGAGCAACGCGGTTTGCACCATTCGATTTCTCGTCACAAAATACGTCGGATTAGCCTCTTACCAGCAGCATTGGAACAGTTTTTCCACTTTTGGATTTTTGCCTGGGCTTTTTGCTAATTTAATTCGGCTACATTTACTATGTAATATCGCCACTGGTCATTACTGTATTCAACTTTTGATTATAAGTTATGTGCCCTTCGGTAGCCCAGAAGACGTCAAATCTTTGGGCCAAGCCCATTTAACTCATCCAGCAATTGTCTTACTTCTAAGTCGAAGACAAACTCAATGTCTTTATCTACATGTTGAAAAACCACACCATTTGTATATAAAAACAACAAGGTACTTGATACAGTCTGCTGTAAAAAGTACAATTGAACACTGACCCACATCAATAAGGTGCCAAAAGATGCGTAATTGGGCCAGGCATCTCCAGCTGTTGAAAAATTGCAAATTTCCTTGGTTTCCATGGAGTAAGAGCCGTTGCTGGTCACGTGATTTTCACATAAATGCTCATTCAATTGTCGCTACAGCCAAAAGTATTGGTCGGAGAGCAACGCGGTTTGCACCATTCGATTTCTCGTCACAAAATACGTCGGATTAGCCTCTTACCAGCAGCATTGGAACAGTTTTTCCACTTTGGGATTTTTGGCTGGGGTTTTTGCTAATTCAATTCGGCTACATTTACTATGTAATATCGCGACTGGTCATTACTATATTCAACTTTTGATTATAAGTTATGTGCCCTTCGGTAGCCCAGAAGACGTCAAATCTTTGGGCCAAGCCCATTTAACTCATCCAGCAATTGTCTTACTTCTAAGTCGAAGACAAACTCAATGTCTTTATCTACATGTTGAAAAACCACACCATTTGTATATAAAAAACACAAGGTACTTGATACAGTCTGCTGTAAAAAGTACAATTAAACACTGACCCACATCAATAAGGTGCCAAAAGATGCGCAATTGGGCCAGGCATCTCCAGCTGTTGAAAAATTGCAAATTTCCTTGGTTTCCATGGAGTAAGAGCCGTTGTTAGGCACGTGATTTTCACATAAATGCTCATTCAATTGTCGCTACAGCCAAAAGTATTGGTCGGAGAGCAACGCGGTTTGCACCATTCGATTTCTCGTCACAAAATACGTCGGATTAGCCTCTTACCAGCAGCATTGGAACAGTTTTTCCACTTTTGGATTTTTGCCTGGGCTTTTTGCTAATTCAATTCGGCTACATTTACTATGTAATATCGCGACTGGTCATTACTTTATTCAACTTTTGATTATAAGTTATGTGCCCTTCGGTAGCCCAGAAGACGTCAAATCTTTGGGCCAAGCCCATTTAACTCATCCAGCAATTGTCTTACTTCTAAGTCGAAGACAAACTCAATGTCTTTATCTACATGTTGAAAAACCACACCATTTGTATATAAAAACAACAAGGTACTTGATACAGTCTGCTGTAAAAAGTACAATTGAACACTGACCCACATCAATAAGGTGCCAAAAGATGCGCAATTGGGCCAGGCATCTCCAGCTGTTGAAAAATTGCAAATTTCCTTGGTTTCCATGGAGTAAGAGCCGTTGCTGGTCACGTGATTTTCACATAAATGCTCACTCAATTGTCGCTACAGCCAAAAGTATTGGTCGGAGAGCAACGCGGTTTGCACCATTCGATTTCTCGTCACAAAATACGTCGGATTAGCCTCTTATCAGCAGCATTGGAACAGTTTTTTAACTTTTGGATTTTTGCATGGGCTTTTTGCTAATTCAATTCGGCTACATTTACTATGTAATATCGCGACTGGTCATTACTATATTCAACTTTTGATTATAAGTTATGTGCCCTTCGGTAGCCCAGAAGACGTCAAATCTTTGGGCCAAGCCCATTTAACTCATCCAGCAATTGTCTTACTTCTAAGTCGAAGACAAACTCAATGTCTTTATCTACATGTTGAAAAACCACACCATTTGTATATAAAAAACACAAGGTACTTGATACAGTCTGCTGTAAAAAGTACAATTAAACACTGACCCACATCAATAAGGTGCCAAAAGATGCGCAATTGGGCCAGGCATCTCCAGCTGTTGAAAAATTGCAAATTTCCTTGGTTTCCATGGAGTAAGAGCCGTTGTTAGGCACGTGATTTTCACATAAATGCTCATTCAATTGTCGCTACAGCCAAAAGTATTGGTCGGAGAGCAACGCGGTTTGCACCATTCGATTTCTCGTCACAAAATACGTCGGATTAGCCTCTTATCAACAGCATTGGAACAGTTTTTCCACTTTTGGATTTTTGCCTGGGCTTTTTGCTAATTAAATTCGGCTACATTTACTATGTAATATCGCGACTGGTCATTACTATATTCAACTTTTGATTATAAGTTATGTGCCCTTCGGTAGCCCAGAAGACGTCAAATCTTTGGGCCAAGCCCATTTAACTCATCCAGCAATTGTCTTACTTCTAAGTCGAAGACAAACTCAATGTCTTTATCTACATGTTGAAAAACCACACCATTTGTATATAAAAACAACAAGGTACTTGATACAGTCTGCTGTAAAAAGTACAATTGAACACTGACCCACATCAATAAGGTGCCAAAAGATGCGCAATTGGGCCAGGCATCTCCAGCTGTTGAAAAATTGCAAATTTCCTTGGTTTCCATGGAGTAAGAGCCGTTGCTGGTCACGTGATTTTCACATAAATGCTCATTCAATTGTCGCTACAGCCAAAAGTATTGGTCGGAGAGCAACGCGGTTTGCACCATTCGATTTCTCGTCACAAAATACGTCGGATTAGCCTCTTACCAGCAGCATTGGAACAGTTTTTCCACTTTTGGATTTTTGCCTGGGCTTTTTGCTAATTCAATTCGGCTACATTTACTATGTAATATCGCGACTGGTCATTACTATATTCAACTTTTGATTATAAGTTATGTGCCTTTCGGTAGCCCAGAAGACGTCAAATCTTTGGGCCAAGCCCATTTAACTCATCCAGCAATTGTCTTACTTCTAAGTCGAAGACAAACTCAATGTCTTTATCTACATGTTGAAAAACCACACCATTTGTATATAAAAAACACAAGGTACTTGATACAGTCTGCTGTAAAAAGTACAATTAAACACTGACCCACATCAATAAGGTGCCAAAAGATGCGCAATTGGGCCAGGCATCTCCAGCTGTTGAAAAATTGCAAATTTCCTTGGTTTCCATGGAGTAAGAGCCGTCGTTAGGCACGTGATTTTCACATAAATGCTCATTCAATTGTCGCTACAGCCAAAAGTATTGGTCGGAGAGCAACGCGGTTTGCACCATTCGATTTCTCGTCACAAAATACATCGGATTAGCCTCTTACCAGCAGCATTGAAACAGTTTTTCCACTTTTGGATTTTTGCCTGGGCTTTTTGCTAATTCAATTCGGCTACATTTACTATGTAATATCGCGACTGGTCATTACTATATTCAACTTTTTATTATAAGTTATGTGCCCTTCGGTAGTCCAGAAGACGTCAAATCTTTGGGCCAAGCCCATTTAACTCATCCAGCAATTGTCTTACTTCTAAGTCGAAGACAAACTCAATGTCTTTATCTACATGTTGAAAAACCACACCATTTGTATATAAAAACAATAAGGTACTTGATACAGTCTGCTGTAAAAAGTACAATTGAACACTGACCCACATCAATAAGGTGCCAAAAGATGCGCAATTGGGCCAGGCATCTCCAGCTGTTGAAAAATTGGAAATTTCCTTGGTTTCCATGGAGTAAGAGCCGTTGCTGGTCACGTGATTTTCACATAAATGCTCATTCAATTGTCGCTACAGCCAAAAGTATTGGTCGGAGAGCAACGCGGTTTGCACCATTCGATTTCTCGTCACAAAATACGTCGGATTAGCCTCTTATCAGCAGCATTGGAACAGTTTTTTAACTTTTGGATTTTTGCCTGGGCTTTTTGCTAATTAAATTCGGCTACATTTACTATGTAATATCGCGACTGGTCATTACTATAATCAACATTTGATTATAAGTTATGTGCCCTTCGGTAGCCCAGAAGACGTCAAATCTTTGGGCCAAGCCCATTTAACTCATCCAGCAATTGTCTTACTTCTAAGTCGAAGACAAACTCAATGTCTTTATCTACATGTTGAAAAACCACACCATTTGTATATAAAAAACACAAGGTACTTGATACAGTCTGCTGTAAAAAGTACAATTAAACACTGACCCACATCAATAAGGTGCCAAAAGATGCGCAATTGGGCCAGGCATCTCCAGCTGTTGAAAAATTGCAAATTTCCTTGGTTTCCATGGAGTAAGAGCCGTTGTTAGGCACGTGATTTTCACATAAATGCTCATTCAATTGTCGCTACAGCCAAAAGTATTGGTCGGAGAGCAACGCGGTTTGCACCATTCGATTTCTCGTCACAAAATACGTTGGATTAGCCTCTTACCAGCAGCATTGGAACAGTTTTTCCACTTTTGGATTTTTGCCTGGGCTAATTTGCTAATTAAATTCGGCTACATTTACTATGTAATATCGCGACTGGTCATTACTATATTCAACTTTTGATTATAAGTTATGTGCCCTTCGGTAGCCCAGAAGACGTCAAATCTTTGGGCCAAGCCCATTTAACTTATCCAGCAATTGTCTTACTTCTAAGTCGAAGACAAACTCAATGTCTTTATCTACATGTTGAAAAACCACACCAATTGTATATAAAAACAACAAGGTACTTGATACAGTCTGCTGTAAAAAGTACAATTGAACACTGACCCACATCAATAAGGTGCCAAAAGATGCGCAATTGGGCCAGGCATCTCCAGCTGTTGAAAAATTGCAAATTTCCTTGGTTTCCATGGAGTAAGAGCCGTTGCTGGTCACGTGATTTTCACATAAATGCTCATTCAATTGTCGCTACAGCCAAAAGTATTGGTCGGAGAGCAACGCGGTTTGCACCATTCGATTTCTCGTCACAAAATACGTCGGATTAGCCTCTTACCAGCAGCATTGGAACAGTTTTTCCACTTTTGGATTTTTGCCTGGGCTTTTTGCTAATTCAATTCGGCTACATTTACTATGTAATATCGCGACTCGTCATTACTATACTCAGCTTTTGATTATAAGTTATGTGCCCTTCGGTAGCCCAGAAGACGTCAAATCTTTGGGCCAAGCCCATTTAACTCATCCAGCAATTGTCTTACTTCTAAGTCGAAGACAAACTCAATGTCTTTATCTACATGTTGAAAAACCACACCATTTGTATATAAAAAACACAAGGTACTTGATACAGTCTGCTGTAAAAAGTACAATTAAACACTGACCCACATCAATAAGGTGCCAAAAGATGCGCAATTGGGCCAGGCATCTCCAGCTGTTGAAAAATTGCAAATTTCCTTGGTTTCCATGGAGTAAGAGCCGTTGTTAGGCACGTGATTTTCACATAAATGCTCATTCAATTGTCGCTACAGCCAAAAGTATTGGTCGGAGAGCAACGCGGTTTGCACCATTCGATTTCTCGTCACAAAATACGTCGGATTAGCCTCTTACCAGCAGCATTGGAACAGTTTTTCCACTTTTGGATTTTTGCCTGGGCTTTTTGCTAATTAAATTCGGCTACATTTACTATGTAATATCGCGACTGGTCATTACTATATTCAACTTTTGATTATAAGTTATGTGCCCTTCGGTAGCCCAGAAGACGTCAAATCTTTGGGCCAAGCCCATTTAACTCATCCAGCAATTGTCTTACTTCTAAGTCGAAGACAAACTCAATGTCTTTATCTACATGTTGAAAAACCACACCATTTGTATATAAAAACAACAAGGTACTTGATACAGTCTGCTGTAAAAAGTACAATTGAACACTGACCCACATCAATAAGGTGCCAAAAGATGCGCAATTGGGCCAGGCATCTCCAGCTGTTGAAAAATTGCAAATTTCCTTGGTTTCCATGGAGTAAGAGCCGTTGCTGGTCACGTGATTTTCACATAAATGCTCATTCAATTGTCGCTACAGCCAAAAGTATTGGTCGGAGAGCAACGCGGTTTGCACCATTCGATTTCTCGTCACAAAATACGTCGGATTAGCCTCTTATCAGCAGCATTGGAACAGTTTTTCCACTTTTGGATTTTTGCCTGGGGTTTTTGCTAATTCAATTCGGCTACATTTACTATGTAATATCGCGACTGGTCATTACTATAGTCAACTTTTGATTATAAGTTATGTGCCCTTCGGTAGCCCAGAAGACGTCAAATCTTTGGGCCAAGCCCATTTAACTCATCCAGCAATTGTCTTACTTCTAAGTCGAAGACAAACTCAATGTCTTTATCTACATGTTGAAAAACCACACCATTTGTATATAAAAAGCACAAGGTACTTGATACAGTCTGCTGTAAAAAGTACAATTGAACACTGACCCACATCAATAAGGTGCCAAAAGATGCGCAATTGGGCCAGGCATCTCCAGCTGTTGAAAAATTGCAAATTTCCTTGGTTTCCATGGAGTAAGAGCCGTTGCTGGTCACGTGATTTTCACATAAATGCTCATTCAATTGTCGCTACAGCCAAAAGTATTGGTCGGAGAGCAACGCGGTTTGCACCATTCGATTTCTCGTCACAAAATACGTCGGATTAGTTTCTTATCAGCAGCATTGGAACGGTTTTTCCACTTTTGGATTTTTGCCTGGGCTTTTTGCTAATTCAATTCGGCTACATTTACTATGTAATATCGCGACTGGTCATTACTATATTCAACTTTTGATTATAAGTTATGTGCCCTTCGGTAGCCCAGAAGACGTCAAATCTTTGGGCCAAGCCCATTTAACTCATCCAGCAATTGTCTTACTTCTAAGTCGAAGACAAACTCAATGTCTTTATCTACATGTTGAAAAACCACACCATTTGTATATAAAAACAACAAGGTACTTGATACAGTCTGCTGTAAAAAGTACAATTGAACACTGACCCACATCAATAAGGTGCCAAAAGATGCGCAATTGGGCCAGGCATCTCCAGCTGTTGAAAAATTGCAAATTTCCTTGGTTTCCATGGAGTAAGAGCCGTTGCTGGGCACGTGATTTTCACATAAATGCTCATTCAATTGTCGCTACAGCCAAAAGTGTTGGTCGGAGAGCAACGCGGTTTGCACCATCCGATTTCTCGTCTCAAAATACGTGGGATTAGCCTCTTACCAGCAGCATTGGAACAGTTTTTCCACTTTTGGATTTTTGCCTAGGCTTTTTGCTAATTAAATTCCGCTACATTTACTATGTAATATCGCGATTGGTCATTACTATAGTCAACTTTTGATTATAAGTTATGTGCCCTTCGGTAGCCCAGAAGACGTCAAATCTTTGGGCCAAGCCCATTTAACTCATCCAGCAATTGTCTTACTTCTAAGTCGAAGACAAACTCAATGTCTTTATCTACATGTTGAAAAACCACACCATTTGTATATAAAAAACACAAGGTACTTGATACAGTCTGCTGTAAAAAGTACAATTGAACACTGACCCACATCAATAAGGTGCCAAAAGATGCGCATTTGGGCCAGGCATCTCCAGCTGTTGAAAAATTGCAAATTTCCTTGGTTTCCATGGAGTAAGAGCCGTTGCTGGTCACGTGATTTTCACATAAATGCTCATTCAATTGTCGCTACAGCCAAAAGTATTGGTCGGAGAGCAACGCGGTTTGCACCATTCGATTTCTCGTCACAAAATACGTCGGATTAGCCTCTTATCAGCAGCATTGGAACAGTTTTTCCACTTTGGGATTTTTGCCTGGGCTTTTTGCTAATTCAATTCGGCTACATTTACTATGTAATATCGCGACTGGTCATTACTATAATCAACTTTTGATTATAAGTTATGTGCCCTTCGGTAGCCCAGAAGACGTCAAATCTTTGGGCCAAGCCCATTTAACTCATCCAGCAATTGTCTTACTTCTAAGTCGAAGACAAACTCAATGTCTTTATCTACATGTTGAAAAACCACACCATTTGTATACAAAAACAACAAGGTACTTGATACAGTCTGCTGTAAAAAGTACAATTGAACACTGACCCACATCAATAAGGTGCCAAAAGATGCGCAATTGGGCCAGGCATCTCCAGCTGTTGAAAAATTGCAAATTTCCTTGGTTTCCATGGAGTAAGAGCCGTTGCTGGTCACGTGATTTTCACATAAATGCTCATTCAATTGTCGCTACAGCCAAAAGTATTGGTCGGAGAGCAACGCGGTTTGCACCATTCGATTTCTCGTCACAAAATACGTCGGATTAGCCTCTTATCAGCAGCATTGGAACAGTTTTTCCACTTTTGGATTTTTGCCTGGACTTTTTGCTAATTCAATTCGGCTACATTTACTATGTAATATCGCGACTGGTCATTACTATAATCAACTTTTGATTATAAGTTATGTGCCCTTCGGTAGCCCAGAAGATGTCAAATCTTTGGGCCAAGCCCATTTAACTCATCCAGCAATTGTCTTACTTCTAAGTCGAAGACAAACTCAATGTCTTTATCTACATGTTGAAAAACCACACCATTTGTATATAAAAAACACAAGGTACTTGATACAGTCTACTGTAAAAAGTACAATTAAACACTGACCCACATCAATAAGGTGCCAAAAGATGCGCAATTGGGCCAGGCATCTCCAGCTGTTGAAAAATTGCAAATTTCCTTGGTTTCCATGGAGTAAGAGCCGTTGTTAGGCACGTGATTTTCACATAACTGCTCATTCAATTGTCGCTACAGCCAAAAGTATTGGTCGGAGAGCAACGCGGTTTGCACCATTCGATTTCTCGTCACAAAATACGTCGGATTAGCCTCTTACCAGCAGTATTGGAACAGTTTTTCCACTTTTGGATTTTTGCCTGGGCTTTTTGCTAATTAAATTCGGCTACATTTACTATGTAATATCGCGACTGGTCATTACTATATTCAACTTTTGATTATAAGTTATGTGCCCTTCGGTAGCCCAGAAGACGTCAAATCTTTGGGCCAAGCCCATTTAACTCATCCAGCAATTGTCTTACTTCTAAGTCGAAGACAAACTCAATGTCTTTATCTACATGTTGAAAAACCACACCATTTGTATATAAAAACAACAAGGTACTTGATACAGTCTGCTGTAAAAAGTACAATTGAACACTGACCCACATCAATAAGGTGCCAAAAGATGCGCAATTGGGCCAGGCATCTCCAGCTGTTGAAAAATTGCAAATTTCCTTGGTTTCCATGGAGTAAGAGCCGTTGCTGGTCACGTGATTTTCACATAAATGCTCATTCAATTGTAGCTACAGCCAAAAGTATTGGTCGGAGAGCAACGCGGTTTGCACCATTCGATTTCTCGTCACAAAATACGTCGGATTAGCCTCTTATCAGCAGCATTGGAACAGTTTTTCCACTTTGGGATTTTTGCCTGGGCTTTTTGCTAATTCAATTCGGCTACATTTACTATGTAATATCGCGACTGGTCATTACTATAATCAACTTTTGATTATAAGTTATGTGCCCTTCGGTAGCCCAGAAGACGTCAAATCTTTGGGCCAAGCCCATTTAACTCATCCAGCAATTGTCTTACTTCTAAGTCGAAGACAAACTCAATGTCTTTATCTACATGTTGAAAAACCACACCATTTGTATATAAAAAACACAAGGTACTTGATACAGTCTGCTGTAAAAAGTACAATTAAACACTGACCCACATCAATAAGGTGCCAAAAGATGCGCAATTGGGCCAGGCATCTCCAGCTGTTGAAAAATTGCAAATTTCCTTGGTTTCCATGGAGTAAGAGCCGTTGCTGGGCACGTGATTTTCACATAAATGCTCATTCAATTGTCGCTACAGCCAAAAGTATTGGTCGGAGAGCAACGCGGTTTGCACCATTCGATTTCTCGTCACAAAATACGTCGGATTAGCCTCTTATCAGCAGCATTGGAACAGTTTTTCCACTTTGGGATTTTTGCCTGGGCTTTTTGCTAATTCAATTCGGCTACATTTACTATGTAATATCGCGACTGGTCATTACTATATTCAACTTTTGATTATAAGTTATGTGCCCTTCGGTAGCCCAGAAGACGTCAAATCTTTGGGCCAATCCCATTTAACTCATCCAGCAATTGTCTTACTTCTAAGTCGAAGACAAACTCAATGTCTTTATCTACATGTTGAAAAACCACACCATTTGTATATAAAAAACACAAGGTACTTGATACAGTCTGCTGTAAAAAATACAATTAAACACTGACCCACATCAATAAGGTGCCAAAAGATGCGCAATTGGGCCAGGCATCTCCAGCTGTTGAAAAATTGCAAATTTCCTTGGTTTCCATGGAGTAAGAGCCGTTGTTAGGCACGTGATTTTCACATAAATGCTCATTCAATTGTAGCTACAGCCATAAGTCTTGGTCGGAGAGCAACGCGGTTTGCACCATTCGATTTCTCGTCACAAAATACGTCGGATTAGCCTCTTACCAGCAGCATTGGAACAGTTTTTCCAGTTTTGGATTTTTGCCTGGGCTTTTTGCTAATTCAATTCGGCTACATTTACTATGTAATATCGCGACTGGTCATTACTATATTCAACTTTTGATTATAAGTTATGTGCCCTTCGGTAGCCCAGAAGACGTCAAATCTTTGGGCCAAGCCCATTTAACTCATCCAGCAATTGTCTTACTTCTAAGTCGAAGACAAACTCAATGTCTTTATCTACATGTTGAAAAACCACACCATTTGTATATAAAAAACACAAGGTACTTGATACAGTCTGCTGTAAAAAGTACAATTAAACACTGACCCACATCAATAAGGTGCCAAAAGATGCGCAATTGGGCCAGGCATCTCCAGCTGTTGAAAAATTGCAAATTTCCTTGGTTTCCATGGAGTAAGAGCCGTTGCTGGGCACGTGATTTTCACATAAATGCTCATTCAATTGTCGCTACAGCCAAAAGTATTGGTCGGAGAGCAACGCGGTTTGCACCATTCGATTTCTCGTCACAAAATACGTCGGATTAGCCTCTTACCAGCAGCATTGGAACAGTTTTTCCACTTTGGGATTTTTGCCTGGGCTTTTTGCTAATTCAATTCGGCTACATTTACTATGTAATATCGCGACTGGTCATTACTATATTCAACTTTTGATTATAAGTTATGTGCCCTTCGGTAGCCCAGAAGACGTCAAATCTTTGGGCCAATCCCATTTAACTCATCCAGCAATTGTCTTACTTCTAAGTCGAAGACAAACTCAATGTCTTTATCTACATGTTGAAAAACCACACCATTTGTATATAAAAAACACAAGGTACTTGATACAGTCTGCTGTAAAAAGTACAATTGAACACTGACCCACATCAATAAGGTGCCAAAAGATGCGCAATTGGGCCAGGCATCTCCAGCTGTTGAAAAATTGCAAATTTCCTTGGTTTCCATGGAGTAAGAGCCGTTGTTAGGCACGTGATTTTCACATAAATGCTCATTCAATTGTAGCTACAGCCATAAGTGTTGGTCGGAGAGCAACGCGGTTTGCACCATTCGATTTCTCGTCACAAAATACGTCGGATTAGCCTCTTACCAGCAGCATTGGAACAGTTTTTCCACTTTTGGATTTTTGCCTGGGCTTTTTGCTAATTCAATTCGACTACATTTACTATGTAATATCGCGACTGGTCATTACTATATTCAACTTTTGATTATAAGTTATGTGCCCTTCGGTAGCCCAGAAGACGTCAAATCTTTGGGCCAAGCCCATTTAACTCATCCAGCAATTGTCTTACTTCTAAGTCGAAGACAAACTCAATGTCTTTATCTACATGTTGAAAAACCACACCATTTGTATATAAAAAACACAAGGTACTTGATACAGTCTGCTGTAAAAAGTACAATTAAACACTGACCCACATCAATAAGGTGCCAAAAGATGCGCAATTGGGCCAGGCATCTCCAGCTGTTGAAAAATTGCAAATTTCCTTGGTTTCCATGGAGTAAGAGCCGTTGCTGGGCACGTGATTTTCACATAAATGCTCATTCAATTGTCGCTACAGCCAAAAGTATTGGTCGGAGAGCAACGCGGTTTGCACCATTCGATTTCTCGTCACAAAATACGTCGGATTAGCCTCTTACCAGCAGCATTGGAACAGTTTTTCCACTTTGGGATTTTTGCCTGGGCTTTTTGCTAATTCAATTCGGCTACATTTACTATGTAATATCGCGACTGGTCATTACTATATTCAACTTTTGATTATAAGTTATGTGCCCTTCGGTAGCCCAGAAGACGTCAAATCTTTGGGCCAATCCCATTTAACTCATCCAGCAATTGTCTTACTTCTAAGTCGAAGACAAACTCAATGTCTTTATCTACATGTTGAAAAACCACACCATTTGTATATAAAAAACACAAGGTACTTGATACAGTCTGCTGTAAAAAGTACAATTGAACACTGACCCACATCAATAAGGTGCCAAAAGATGCGCAATTGGGCCAGGCATCTCCAGCTGTTGAAAAATTGCAAATTTCCTTGGTTTCCATGGAGTAAGAGCCGTTGTTAGGCACGTGATTTTCACATAAATGCTCATTCAATTGTAGCTACAGCCATAAGTGTTGGTCGGAGAGCAACGCGGTTTGCACCATTCGATTTCTCGTCACAAAATACGTCGGATTAGCCTCTTACCAGCAGCATTGGAACAGTTTTTCCACTTTTGGATTTTTGCCTGGGCTTTTTGCTAATTCAATTCGACTACATTTACTATGTAATATCGCGACTGGTCATTACTATATTCAACTTTTGATTATAAGTTATGTGCCCTTCGGTAGCCCAGAAGACGTCAAATCTTTGGGCCAAGCCCATTTAACTCATCCAGCAATTGTCTTACTTCTAAGTCGAAGACAAACTCAATGTCTTTATCTACATGTTGAAAAACCACACCATTTGTATATAAAAAACACAAGGTACTTGATACAGTCTGCTGTAAAAAGAACAGTTGAACACTGACCCACATCAATAAGGTGCCAAAAGATGCGCAATTGGGCCAGGCATCCCCAGCTGTTGAAAAATTGCAAATTTCCTTGGTTTCCATGGAGTAAGAGCCGTCGTTAGGCACGTGATTTTCACATAAATGCTCATTCAATTGTCGCTACAGCCAAAAGTATTGGTCGGAGAGCAACGCGGTTTGCACCATTCGATTTCTCGTCACAAAATACGTCGGATTAGCCTCTTACCAGCAGCATTGGAACAGTTTTTCCACTTTGGGATTTTTGCCTGGGCTTTTTGCTAATTCAATTCGGCTACATTTACTATGTAATATCGCGACTGGTCATTACTATATTCAACTTTTTATTATAAGTTATGTGCCCTTCGGTAGCCCAGAAGACGTCAAATCTTTGGGCCAAGCCCATTTAACTCATCCAGCAATTGTCTTACTTCTAAGTCGAAGACAAACTCAATGTCTTTATCTACATGTTGAAAAACCACACCATTTGTATATAAAAACAACAAGGTACTTGATACAGTCTGCTGTAAAAAGTACAATTAAACACTGACCCACATCAATAAGGTGCCAAAAGATGCGCAATTGGGCCAGGCATCTCCAGCTGTTGAAAAATTGCAAATTTCCTTGGTTTCCATGGAGTAAGAGCCGTTGCTGGTCACGTGATTTTCACATAAATGCTCATTCAATTGTCGCTACAGCCAAAAGTATTGGTCGGAGAGCAACGCGGTTTGCACCATTCGATTTCTCGTCACAAAATACATCGGATTAGCCTCTTATCAGCAGCATTGGAACAGTTTTTTAACTTTTGTATTTTTGCATGGGCTTTTTGCTAATTCAATTCGGCTACATTTACTATGTAATATCGCGACTGGTCATTACTATAATCAACTTTTGATTATAAGTTATGTGCCCTTCGGTAGCCCAGAAGACGTCAAATCTTTGGGCCAAGCCCATTTAACTCATCCAGCAATTGTCTTACTTCTAAGTCGAAGACAAACTCAATGTCTTTATCTACATGTTGAAAAACCACACCATTTGTATATAAAAAACACAAGGTACTTGATACAGTCTACTGTAAAAAGTAGAATTGAACACTGACCCACATCAATAAGGTGCCAAAAGATGCGCAATTGGGCCAGGCATCCCCAGCTGTTGAAAAATTGCAAATTTCCTTGGTTTCCATGGAGTAAGAGCCGTTGCTGGTCACGTGATTTTCACATAAATGCTCATTCAATTGTCGCTACAGCCAAAAGTATTGGTCGGAGAGCAACGCGGTTTGCACCATTCGATTTCTCGTCACAAAATACGTCGGATTAGCTTCTTATCAGCAGCATTGGAACAGTTTTTCCACTTTTGGATTTTTGCCTGGACTTTTTGCTAATTCAATTCGGCTACATTTACTATGTAATATCGCGACTGGTCATTACTATAATCAACTTTTGATTATAAGTTATGTGCCCTTCGGTAGCCCAGAAGATGTCAAATCTTTGGGCCAAGCCCATTTAACTCATCCAGCAATTGTCTTACTTCTAAGTCGAAGACAAACTCAATGTCTTTATCTACATGTTGAAAAACCACACCATTTGTATATAAAAAACACAAGGTACTTGATACAGTCTACTGTAAAAAGTACAATTAAACACTGACCCACATCAATAAGGTGCCAAAAGATGCGCAATTGGGCCAGGCATCTCCAGCTGTTGAAAAATTGCAAATTTCCTTGGTTTCCATGGAGTAAGAGCCGTTGTTAGGCACGTGATTTTCACATAAATGCTCATTCAATTGTCGCTACAGCCAAAAGTATTGGTCGGAGAGCAACGCGGTTTGCACCATTCGATTTCTCGTCACAAAATACGTCGGATTAGCCTCTTACCAGCAGTATTGGAACAGTTTTTCCACTTTTGGATTTTTGCCTGGGCTTTTTGCTAATTAAGTTCGGCTACATTTACTATGTAATATCGCGACTGGTCATTACTATATTCAACTTTTGATTATAAGTTATGTGCCCTTCGGTAGCCCAGAAGACGTCAAATCTTTGGGCCAAGCCCATTTAACTCATCTAGCAATTGTCTTACTTCTAAGTCGAAGACAAACTCAATGTCTTTATCTACATGTTGAAAAACCACACCATTTGTATATAAAAAACACAAGGTACTTGATACAGTCTGCTGTAAAAAGTACAATTAAACACTGACCCACATCAATAAGGTGCCAAAAGATGCGCAATTGGGCCAGGCATCTCCAGCTGTTGAAAAATTGCCAATTTCCTTGGTTTCCATGGAGTAAGAGCCGTTGTTAGGCACGTGATTTTCACATAAATGCTCATTCAATTGTCGCTACAGCCAAAAGTATTGGTCGGAGAGCAACGCGGTTTGCACCATTCGATTTCTCGTCACAAAATACATCGGATTAGCCTCTTACCAGCAGCATTGGAACAGTTTTTCCACTTTTGGATTTTTGCCTGGGCTTTTTGCTAATTCAGTTCGGCTACATTTACTATGTAATATCGCGACTGGTCATTACTATATTCAACTTTTGATTATAAGTTATGTGCCCTTCGGTAGCCCAGAAGACGTCAAATCTTTGGGCCAAGCCCATTTAACTCATCCAGCAATTGTCTTACTTCTAAGTCGAAGACAAACTCAATGTCTTTATCTACATGTTGAAAAACCACACCATTTGTATATAAAAAACACAAGGTACTTGATACAGTCTACTGTAAAAAGTACAATTAAACACTGACCCACATCAATAAGGTGCCAAAAGATGCGCAATTGGGCCAGGCATCTCCAGCTGTTGAAAAATTGCAAATTTCCTTGGTTTCCATGGAGTAAGAGCCGTTGTTAGGCACGTGATTTTCACATAAATGCTCATTCAATTGTCGCTACAGCCAAAAGTATTGGTCGGAGAGCAACGCGGTTTGCACCATTCGATTTCTCGTCACAAAATACGTCGGATTAGCCTCTTACCAGCAGTATTGGAACAGTTTTTCCACTTTTGGATTTTTGCCTGGGCTTTTTGCTAATTAAGTTCGGCTATATTTACTATGTAATATCGCGACTGGTCATTACTATATTCAACTTTTGATTATAAGTTATGTGCCCTTCGGTAGCCCAGAAGACGTCAAATCTTTGGGCCAAGCCCATTTAACTCATCTAGCAATTGTCTTACTTCTAAGTCGAAGACAAACTCAATGTCTTTATCTACATGTTGAAAAACCACACCATTTGTATATAAAAAACACAAGGTACTTGATACAGTCTGCTGTAAAAAGTACAATTAAACACTGACCCACATCAATAAGGTGCCAAAAGATGCGCAATTGGGCCAGGCATCTCCAGCTGTTGAAAAATTGCCAATTTCCTTGGTTTCCATGGAGTAAGAGCCGTTGTTAGGCACGTGATTTTCACATAAATGCTCATTCAATTGTCGCTACAGCCAAAAGTATTGGTCGGAGAGCAACGCGGTTTGCACCATTCGATTTCTCGTCACAAAATACATCGGATTAGCCTCTTACCAGCAGCATTGGAACAGTTTTTCCACTTTTGGATTTTTGCCTGGGCTTTTTGCTAATTCAGTTCGGCTACATTTACTATGTAATATCGCGACTGGTCATTACTATATTCAACTTTTGATTATAAGTTATGTGCCCTTCGGTAGCCCAGAAGACGTCAAATCTTTGGGCCAAGCCCATTTAACTCATCCAGCAATTGTCTTACTTCTAAGTCGAAGACAAACTCAATGTCTTTATCTACATGTTGAAAAACCACACCATTTGTATATAAAAAACACAAGGTACTTGATACAGTCTACTGTAAAAAGTACAATTAAACACTGACCCACATCAATAAGGTGCCAAAAGATGCGCAATTGGGCCAGGCATCTCCAGCTGTTGAAAAATTGCAAATTTCCTTGGTTTCCATGGAGTAAGAGCCGTTGTTAGGCACGTGATTTTCACATAAATGCTCATTCAATTGTCGCTACAGCCAAAAGTATTGGTCGGAGAGCAACGCGGTTTGCACCATTCGATTTCTCGTCACAAAATACGTCGGATTAGCCTCTTACCAGCAGTATTGGAACAGTTTTTCCACTTTTGGATTTTTGCCTGGGCTTTTTGCTAATTAAGTTCGGCTATATTTACTATGTAATATCGCGACTGGTCATTACTATATTCAACTTTTGATTATAAGTTATGTGCCCTTCGGTAGCCCAGAAGACGTCAAATCTTTGGGCCAAGCCCATTTAACTCATCTAGCAATTGTCTTACTTCTAAGTCGAAGACAATCTCAATGTCTTTATCTACATGTTGAAAAACCACACCATTTGTATATAAAAAACACAAGGTACTTGATACAGTCTGCTGTAAAAAGTACAATTAAACACTGACCCACATCAATAAGGTGCCAAAAGATGCGCAATTGGGCCAGGCATCTCCAGCTGTTGAAAAATTGGAAATTTCCTTGGTTTCCATGGAGTAAGAGCCGTTGCTGGGCACGTGATTTTCACATAAATGCTCATTCAATTGTCGCTACAGCCAAAAGTATTGGTCGGAGAGCAACGCGGTTTGCACCATTCGATTTCTCGTCACAAAATACGTCGGATTAGCCTCTTATCAGCAGCATTGGAACAGTTTTTCCACTTTGGGATTTTTGCCTGGGCTTTTTGCTAATTCAATTCGGCTACATTTACTATGTAATATCGCGACTGGTCATTACTATATTCAACTTTTGATTATAAGTTATGTGCCCTTCGGTAGCCCAGAAGACGTCAAATCTTTGGGCCAATCCCATTTAACTCATCCAGCAATTGTCTTACTTCTAAGTCGAAGACAAACTCAATGTCTTTATCTACATGTTGAAAAACCACACCATTTGTATATAAAAAACACAAGGTACTTGATACAGTCTGCTGTAAAAAGTACAATTGAACACTGACCCACATCAATAAGGTGCCAAAAGATGCGCAATTGGGCCAGGCATCTCCAGCTGTTGAAAAATTGCAAATTTCCTTGGTTTCCATGGAGTAAGAGCCGTCGTTAGGCACGTGATTTTCACATAAATGCTCATTCAATTGTCGCTACAGCCAAAAGTATTGGTCGGAGAGCAACGCGGTTTGCACCATTCGATTTCTCGTCACAAAATACGTCGGATTAGCCTCTTACCAGCAGCATTGGAACAGTTTTTCCACTTTGGGATTTTTGCCTGGGCTTTTTGCTAATTCAATTCGGCTACATTTACTATGTAATATCGCGACTGGTCATTACTATATTCAACTTTTTATTATAAGTTATGTGCCCTTCGGTAGCCCAGAAGACGTCAAATCTTTGGGCCAAGCCCATTTAACTCATCCAGCAATTGTCTTACTTCTAAGTCGAAGACAAACTCAATGTCTTTATCTACATGTTGAAAAACCACACCATTTGTATATAAAAACAACAAGGTACTTGATACAGTCTGCTGTAAAAAGTACAATTAAACACTGACCCACATCAATAAGGTGCCAAAAGATGCGCAATTGGGCCAGGCATCTCCAGCTGTTGAAAAATTGCAAATTTCCTTGGTTTCCATGGAGTAAGAGCCGTTGCTGGTCACGTGATTTTCACATAAATGCTCATTCAATTGTCGCTACAGCCAAAAGTATTGGTCGGAGAGCAACGCGGTTTGCACCATTCGATTTCTCGTCACAAAATACATCGGATTAGCCTCTTATCAGCAGCATTGGAACAGTTTTTTAACTTTTGTATTTTTGCATGGGCTTTTTGCTAATTCAATTCGGCTACATTTACTATGTAATATCGCGACTGGTCATTACTATAATCAACTTTTGATTATAAGTTATGTGCCCTTCGGTAGCCCAGAAGACGTCAAATCTTTGGGCCAAGCCCATTTAACTCATCCAGCAATTGTCTTACTTCTAAGTCGAAGACAAACTCAATGTCTTTATCTACATGTTGAAAAACCACACCATTTGTATATAAAAAACACAAGGTACTTGATACAGTCTACTGTAAAAAGTAGAATTGAACACTGACCCACATCAATAAGGTGCCAAAAGATGCGCAATTGGGCCAGGCATCCCCAGCTGTTGAAAAATTGCAAATTTCCTTGGTTTCCATGGAGTAAGAGCCGTTGCTGGTCACGTGATTTTCACATAAATGCTCATTCAATTGTCGCTACAGCCAAAAGTATTGGTCGGAGAGCAACGCGGTTTGCACCATTCGATTTCTCGTCACAAAATACGTCGGATTAGCTTCTTATCAGCAGCATTGGAACAGTTTTTCCACTTTTGGATTTTTGCCTGGACTTTTTGCTAATTCAATTCGGCTACATTTACTATGTAATATCGCGACTGGTCATTACTATAATCAACTTTTGATTATAAGTTATGTGCCCTTCGGTAGCCCAGAAGATGTCAAATCTTTGGGCCAAGCCCATTTAACTCATCCAGCAATTGTCTTACTTCTAAGTCGAAGACAAACTCAATGTCTTTATCTACATGTTGAAAAACCACACCATTTGTATATAAAAAACACAAGGTACTTGATACAGTCTACTGTAAAAAGTACAATTAAACACTGACCCACATCAATAAGGTGCCAAAAGATGCGCAATTGGGCCAGGCATCTCCAGCTGTTGAAAAATTGCAAATTTCCTTGGTTTCCATGGAGTAAGAGCCGTTGTTAGGCACGTGATTTTCACATAAATGCTCATTCAATTGTCGCTACAGCCAAAAGTATTGGTCGGAGAGCAACGCGGTTTGCACCATTCGATTTCTCGTCACAAAATACGTCGGATTAGCCTCTTACCAGCAGTATTGGAACAGTTTTTCCACTTTTGGATTTTTGCCTGGGCTTTTTGCTAATTCAGTTCGGCTACATTTACTATGTAATATCGCGACTGGTCATTACTATATTCAACTTTTGATTATAAGTTATGTGCCCTTCGGTAGCCCAGAAGACGTCAAATCTTTGGGCCAAGCCCATTTAACTCATCCAGCAATTGTCTTACTTCTAAGTCGAAGACAAACTCAATGTCTTTATCTACATGTTGAAAAACCACACCATTTGTATATAAAAAACACAAGGTACTTGATACAGTCTACTGTAAAAAGTACAATTAAACACTGACCCACATCAATAAGGTGCCAAAAGATGCGCAATTGGGCCAGGCATCTCCAGCTGTTGAAAAATTGCAAATTTCCTTGGTTTCCATGGAGTAAGAGCCGTTGTTAGGCACGTGATTTTCACATAAATGCTCATTCAATTGTCGCTACAGCCAAAAGTATTGGTCGGAGAGCAACGCGGTTTGCACCATTCGATTTCTCGTCACAAAATACGTCGGATTAGCCTCTTACCAGCAGTATTGGAACAGTTTTTCCACTTTTGGATTTTTGCCTGGGCTTTTTGCTAATTAAGTTCGGCTATATTTACTATGTAATATCGCGACTGGTCATTACTATATTCAACTTTTGATTATAAGTTATGTGCCCTTCGGTAGCCCAGAAGACGTCAAATCTTTGGGCCAAGCCCATTTAACTCATCTAGCAATTGTCTTACTTCTAAGTCGAAGACAATCTCAATGTCTTTATCTACATGTTGAAAAACCACACCATTTGTATATAAAAAACACAAGGTACTTGATACAGTCTGCTGTAAAAAGTACAATTAAACACTGACCCACATCAATAAGGTGCCAAAAGATGCGCAATTGGGCCAGGCATCTCCAGCTGTTGAAAAATTGGAAATTTCCTTGGTTTCCATGGAGTAAGAGCCGTTGCTGGGCACGTGATTTTCACATAAATGCTCATTCAATTGTCGCTACAGCCAAAAGTATTGGTCGGAGAGCAACGCGGTTTGCACCATTCGATTTCTCGTCACAAAATACGTCGGATTAGCCTCTTATCAGCAGCATTGGAACAGTTTTTCCACTTTGGGATTTTTGCCTGGGCTTTTTGCTAATTCAATTCGGCTACATTTACTATGTAATATCGCGACTGGTCATTACTATATTCAACTTTTGATTATAAGTTATGTGCCCTTCGGTAGCCCAGAAGACGTCAAATCTTTGGGCCAATCCCATTTAACTCATCCAGCAATTGTCTTACTTCTAAGTCGAAGACAAACTCAATGTCTTTATCTACATGTTGAAAAACCACACCATTTGTATATAAAAAACACAAGGTACTTGATACAGTCTGCTGTAAAAAGTACAATTGAACACTGACCCACATCAATAAGGTGCCAAAAGATGCGCAATTGGGCCAGGCATCTCCAGCTGTTGAAAAATTGCAAATTTCCTTGGTTTCCATGGAGTAAGAGCCGTTGTTAGGCACGTGATTTTCACATAAATGCTCATTCAATTGTAGCTACAGCCATAAGTGTTGGTCGGAGAGCAACGCGGTTTGCACCATTCGATTTCTCGTCACAAAATACGTCGGATTAGCCTCTTACCAGCAGCATTGGAACAGTTTTTTCCACTTTTGGATTTTTGCCTGGGCTTTTTGCTAATTCAATTCGACTACATTTACTATGTAATATCGCGACTGGTCATTACTATATTCAACTTTTGATTATAAGTTATGTGCCCTTCGGTAGCCCAGAAGACGTCAAATCTTTGGGCCAAGCCCATTTAACTCATCCAGCAATTGTCTTACTTCTAAGTCGAAGACAAACTCAATGTCTTTATCTACATGTTGAAAAACCACACCATTTGTATATAAAAAACACAAGGTACTTGATACAGTCTGCTGTAAAAAGAACAGTTGAACACTGACCCACATCAATAAGGTGCCAAAAGATGCGCAATTGGGCCAGGCATCCCCAGCTGTTGAAAAATTGCAAATTTCCTTGGTTTCCATGGAGTAAGAGCCGTCGTTAGGCACGTGATTTTCACATAAATGCTCATTCAATTGTCGCTACAGCCAAAAGTATTGGTCGGAGAGCAACGCGGTTTGCACCATTCGATTTCTCGTCACAAAATACGTCGGATTAGCCTCTTACCAGCAGCATTGGAACAGTTTTTCCACTTTGGGATTTTTGCCTGGGCTTTTTGCTAATTCAATTCGGCTACATTTACTATGTAATATCGCGACTGGTCATTACTATATTCAACTTTTTATTATAAGTTATGTGCCCTTCGGTAGCCCAGAAGACGTCAAATCTTTGGGCCAAGCCCATTTAACTCATCCAGCAATTGTCTTACTTCTAAGTCGAAGACAAACTCAATGTCTTTATCTACATGTTGAAAAACCACACCATTTGTATATAAAAACAACAAGGTACTTGATACAGTCTGCTGTAAAAAGTACAATTAAACACTGACCCACATCAATAAGGTGCCAAAAGATGCGCAATTGGGCCAGGCATCTCCAGCTGTTGAAAAATTGCAAATTTCCTTGGTTTCCATGGAGTAAGAGCCGTTGCTGGTCACGTGATTTTCACATAAATGCTCATTCAATTGTCGCTACAGCCAAAAGTATTGGTCGGAGAGCAACGCGGTTTGCACCATTCGATTTCTCGTCACAAAATACATCGGATTAGCCTCTTATCAGCAGCATTGGAACAGTTTTTTAACTTTTGTATTTTTGCATGGGCTTTTTGCTAATTCAATTCGGCTACATTTACTATGTAATATCGCGACTGGTCATTACTATAATCAACTTTTGATTATAAGTTATGTGCCCTTCGGTAGCCCAGAAGACGTCAAATCTTTGGGCCAAGCCCATTTAACTCATCCAGCAATTGTCTTACTTCTAAGTCGAAGACAAACTCAATGTCTTTATCTACATGTTGAAAAACCACACCATTTGTATATAAAAAACACAAGGTACTTGATACAGTCTACTGTAAAAAGTAGAATTGAACACTGACCCACATCAATAAGGTGCCAAAAGATGCGCAATTGGGCCAGGCATCCCCAGCTGTTGAAAAATTGCAAATTTCCTTGGTTTCCATGGAGTAAGAGCCGTTGCTGGTCACGTGATTTTCACATAAATGCTCATTCAATTGTCGCTACAGCCAAAAGTATTGGTCGGAGAGCAACGCGGTTTGCACCATTCGATTTCTCGTCACAAAATACGTCGGATTAGCTTCTTATCAGCAGCATTGGAACAGTTTTTCCACTTTTGGATTTTTGCCTGGACTTTTTGCTAATTCAATTCGGCTACATTTACTATGTAATATCGCGACTGGTCATTACTATAATCAACTTTTGATTATAAGTTATGTGCCCTTCGGTAGCCCAGAAGATGTCAAATCTTTGGGCCAAGCCCATTTAACTCATCCAGCAATTGTCTTACTTCTAAGTCGAAGACAAACTCAATGTCTTTATCTACATGTTGAAAAACCACACCATTTGTATATAAAAAACACAAGGTACTTGATACAGTCTACTGTAAAAAGTACAATTAAACACTGACCCACATCAATAAGGTGCCAAAAGATGCGCAATTGGGCCAGGCATCTCCAGCTGTTGAAAAATTGCAAATTTCCTTGGTTTCCATGGAGTAAGAGCCGTTGTTAGGCACGTGATTTTCACATAAATGCTCATTCAATTGTCGCTACAGCCAAAAGTATTGGTCGGAGAGCAACGCGGTTTGCACCATTCGATTTCTCGTCACAAAATACGTCGGATTAGCCTCTTACCAGCAGTATTGGAACAGTTTTTCCACTTTTGGATTTTTGCCTGGGCTTTTTGCTAATTAAGTTCGGCTACATTTACTATGTAATATCGCGACTGGTCATTACTATATTCAACTTTTGATTATAAGTTATGTGCCCTTCGGTAGCCCAGAAGACGTCAAATCTTTGGGCCAAGCCCATTTAACTCATCTAGCAATTGTCTTACTTCTAAGTCGAAGACAAACTCAATGTCTTTATCTACATGTTGAAAAACCACACCATTTGTATATAAAAAACACAAGGTACTTGATACAGTCTGCTGTAAAAAGTACAATTAAACACTGACCCACATCAATAAGGTGCCAAAAGATGCGCAATTGGGCCAGGCATCTCCAGCTGTTGAAAAATTGCCAATTTCCTTGGTTTCCATGGAGTAAGAGCCGTTGTTAGGCACGTGATTTTCACATAAATGCTCATTCAATTGTCGCTACAGCCAAAAGTATTGGTCAGAGAGCAACGCGGTTTGCACCATTCGATTTCTCGTCACAAAATACATCGGATTAGCCTCTTACCAGCAGCATTGGAACAGTTTTTCCACTTTTGGATTTTTGCCTGGGCTTTTTGCTAATTCAGTTCGGCTACATTTACTATGTAATATCGCGACTGGTCATTACTATATTCAACTTTTGATTATAAGTTATGTGCCCTTCGGTAGCCCAGAAGACGTCAAATCTTTGGGCCAAGCCCATTTAACTCATCCAGCAATTGTCTTACTTCTAAGTCGAAGACAAACTCAATGTCTTTATCTACATGTTGAAAAACCACACCATTTGTATATAAAAAACACAAGGTACTTGATACAGTCTACTGTAAAAAGTACAATTAAACACTGACCCACATCAATAAGGTGCCAAAAGATGCGCAATTGGGCCAGGCATCTCCAGCTGTTGAAAAATTGCAAATTTCCTTGGTTTCCATGGAGTAAGAGCCGTTGTTAGGCACGTGATTTTCACATAAATGCTCATTCAATTGTCGCTACAGCCAAAAGTATTGGTCGGAGAGCAACGCGGTTTGCACCATTCGATTTCTCGTCACAAAATACGTCGGATTAGCCTCTTACCAGCAGTATTGGAACAGTTTTTCCACTTTTGGATTTTTGCCTGGGCTTTTTGCTAATTAAGTTCGGCTATATTTACTATGTAATATCGCGACTGGTCATTACTATATTCAACTTTTGATTATAAGTTATGTGCCCTTCGGTAGCCCAGAAGACGTCAAATCTTTGGGCCAAGCCCATTTAACTCATCTAGCAATTGTCTTACTTCTAAGTCGAAGACAATCTCAATGTCTTTATCTACATGTTGAAAAACCACACCATTTGTATATAAAAAACACAAGGTACTTGATACAGTCTGCTGTAAAAAGTACAATTAAACACTGACCCACATCAATAAGGTGCCAAAAGATGCGCAATTGGGCCAGGCATCTCCAGCTGTTGAAAAATTGCAAATTTCCTTGGTTTCCATGGAGTAAGAGCCGTTGTTAGGCACGTGATTTTCACATAAATGCTCATTCAATTGTCGCTACAGCCAAAAGTATTGGTCGGAGAGCAACGCGGTTTGCACCATTCGATTTCTCGTCACAAAATACGTCGGATTAGCCTCTTACCAGCAGCATTGGAACAGTTTTTCCACTTTTGGATTTTTGCCTGGGCTTTTTGCTAATTCAGTTCGGCTACATTTACTATGTAATATCGCGACTGGTCATTACTATATTCAACTTTTGATTATAAGTTATGTGCCCTTCGGTAGCCCAGAAGACGTCAAATCTTTGGGCCAAGCCCATTTAACTCATCCAGCAATTGTCTTACTTCTAAGTCGAAGACAAACTCAATGTCTTTATCTACATGTTGAAAAACCACACCATTTGTATATAAAAACAACAAGGTACTTGATACAGTCTGCTGTAAAAAGTACAATTGAACACTGACCCACATCAATAAGGTGCCAAAAGATGCGCAATTGGGCCAGGCATCTCCAGCTGTTGAAAAATTGCAAATTTCCTTGGTTTCCATGGAGTAAGAGCCGTTGCTGGTCACGTGATTTTCACATAAATGCTCATTCAATTGTCGCTACAGCCATAAGTGTTGGTCGGAGAGCAACGCGGTTTGCACCATTCGATTTCTCGTCACAAAATACGTCGGATTAGCCTCTTACCAGCAGCATTGGAACAGTTTTTCCACTTTTGGATTTTTGCCTGGGCTTTTTGCTAATTCAACTCGGCTACATTTACTATGTAATATCGCGACTGGTCATTACTATAGTCAACTTTTGATTATAAGTTATGTGTACTTCGGTAGCCCAGAAGACGTCAAATCTTTGGGCCAAGCCCATTTAACGCATCCAGCAATTGTCTTACTTCTAAGTCGAAGACAAACTCAATGTTTTTATCTACATGTTGAAAAACCACACCATTTGTATATAAAAAACACAAGGTACTTGATACAGTCTGCTGTAAAAAGTACAATTAAACACTGACCCACATCAATAAGGTGCCAAAAGATGCGCAATTGGGCCAGGCATCTCCAGCTGTTGAAAAATTGCAAATTTCCTTGGTTTCCATGGAGTAAGAGCCGTTGCTGGGCACGTCATTTTCACATAAATGCTCATTCAATTGTCGCTACAGCCAAAAGTATTGGTCGGAGAGCAACGCGGTTTGCACCATTCGATTTCTCGTCACAAAATACGTCGGATTAGCCTCTTACCAGCAGCATTGGAACAGTTTTTCCACTTTTGGATTTTTGCCTGGGCTTTTTGCTAATTAAATTCTTCTACATTTACTATGTAATATCGCGACTGGTCATTACTATATTCAACTTTTGATTATAAGTTATGTGCCCTTCGGTAGCCCAGAAGACGTCAAATCTTTGGGCCAAGCCCATTTAACTCACCCAGCAATTGTCTTACTTCTAAGTCGAAGACAAACTCAATGTCTTTATCTACATGTAGAAAAACCACACCATTTGTATATAAAAAACACAAGGTACTTGATACAGTCTGCTGTAAAAAGTACAATTAAACACTGACCCACATCAATAAGGTGCCAAAAGATGCGCAATTGGGCCAGGCATCTCCAGCTGTTAAAAAATTGCAAATTTCCTTGGTTTCCATGGAGTAAGAGCCGTTGTTAGGCACGTGATTTTCACATAAATGCTCATTCAATTGTAGCTACAGCCAAAAGTGTTGGTCGGAGAGCAACGCGGTTTGCACCATTCGATTTCTCGTCACAAAATACGTCGGATTAGCCTCTTATCAGCAGCATTGGAACAGTTTTTCCACTTTTGGATTTTTGCCTGGACTTTTTGCTAATTCAATTCGGCTACATTTACTATGTAATATCGCGACTGGTCATTACTATAGTCAACTTTTGATTATAAGTTATGTGCCCTTCGGTAGCCCAGAAGATGTCAAATCTTTGGGCCAAGCCCATTTAACTCATCCAGCAATTGTCTTACTTCTAAGTCGAAGACAAACTCAATGTCTTTATCTACATGTTGGAAAACCACACCATTTGTATATAAAAAACACAAGGTACTTGATACAGTCTGCTGTAAAAAGTACAATTAAACACTGACCCACATCAATAAGGTGCCAAAAGATGCGCAATTGGGCCAGGCATCTCCAGCTGTTGAAAAATTGCAAATTTCCTTGGTTTCCATGGAGTAAGAGCCGTTGTTAGGCACGTGATTTTCACATAAATGCTCATTCAATTGTAGCTACAGCCATAAGTCTTGGTCGGAGAGCAACGCGGTTTGCACCATTCGATTTCTCGTCACAAAATACGTCGGATTAGCCTCTTACCAGCAGCATTGGAACAGTTTTTCCACTTTTGGATTTTTGCCTGGGCTTTTTGCTAATTCAACTCGGCTACATTTACTATGTAATATCGCGACTGGTCATTACTATAGTCAACTTTTGATTATAAGTTATGTGCCCTTCGGTAGCCCAGAAGACGTCAAATCTTTGGGCCAAGCCCATTTAACTCATCCAGCAATTGTCTTACTTCTAAGTCGAAGACAAACTCAATGTCTTTATCTACATGTTGAAAAACCACACCATTTGTATATAAAAAACACAAGGTACTTGATACAGTCTGCTGTAAAAAGTACAATTAAACACTGACCCACATCAATAAGGTGCCAAAAGATGCGCAATTGGGCCAGGCATCTCGAGCTGTTGAAAAATTGCAAATTTCCTTGGTTTCCATGGAGTAAGAGCCGTTGTTAGGCACGTGATTTTCACATAAATGCTCATTCAATTGTCGCTACAGCCAAAAGTATTGGTCGGAGAGCAACGCGGTTTGCACCATTCGATTTCTTGTCACAAAATACGTCGGATTAGCCTCTTACCAGCAGCATTGGAACAGTTTTTCCACTTTGGGATTTTTGCCTGGGCTTTATGCTAATTCAATTCGGCTACATTTACTATGTAATATCGCGACTGGTCATTACTATATTCAACTTTTGATTATAAGTTATGTGCCCTTCGGTAGCCCAGAAGACGTCAAATCTTTGGGCCAAGCCCATTTAACTCACCCAGCAATTGTCTTACTTCTAAGTCGAAGACAAACTCAATGTCTTTATCTACATGTTGAAAAACCACACCATTTGTATATAAAAAACACAAGGTACTTGATACAGTCTGCTGTAAAAAGTACAATTAAACACTGACCCACATCAATAAGGTGCCAAAAGATGCGCAATTGGGCCAGGCATCTCCAGCTGTTGAAAAATTGCAAATTTCCTTGGTTTCCATGGAGTAAGAGCCGTTGTTAGGCACGTGATTTTCACATAAATGCTCATTCAATTGTCGCTACAGCCAAAAGTATTGGTCGGAGAGCAACGCGGTTTGCACCATTCGATTTCTCGTCACAAAATACGTCGGATTAGCCTCTTACCAGCAGCATTGGAACAGTTTTTTTACGTTTGGATTTTTGCCTGGGCTTTTTGCTAATTAAATTCCGCTACATATTTTATGTAATATCGCGACTGGTCATTACTATAATCAACTTTTGATTATAAGTTATGTGCCCTTCGGTAGCCCAGAAGACGTCAAATCTTTGGGCCAAGCCCATTTAACTCATCCAGCAATTGTCTTACTTCTAAGTCGAAGACAAACTCAATGTCTTTATCTACATGTTGAAAAACCACACCATTTGTATATAAAAAGCACAAGGTACTTGATACAGTCTGCTGTAAAAAGTACAATTAAACACTGACCCACATCAATAAGGTGCCAAAAGATGCGCAATTGGGCCAGGCATCTCCAGCTGTTGAAAAATTGCAAATTTCCTTGGTTTCCATGGAGTAAGAGCCGTTGTTAGGCACGTGATTTTCACATAAATGCTCATTCAATTGTCGCTACAGCCAAAAGTATTGGTCGGAGAGCAACGCGGTTTGCACCATTCGATTTCTCGTCACAAAATACGGCGGATTAGCCTCTTACCCACAGCATTGGAACAGTTTTTCCACTTTTGGATTTTTGCCTGGGCTTTTTGCTAATTAAATTCCGCTACATATTTTATGTAATATCGCGACTGGTGATTACTATAATCAACTTTTGATTATAAGTTATGTGCCCTTCGGTAGCCCAGAAGACGTCAAATCTTTGGGCCAAGCCCATTTAACTCATCCAGCAATTGTCTTACTTCTAAGTCGAAGACAAACTCAATGTCTTTATCTACATGTTGAAAAACCACACCATTTGTATATAAAAAACACAAGGTACTTGATACAGTCTGCTGTAAAAAGTACAATTAAACACTGACCCACATCAATAAGGTGCCAAAAGATGCGCAATTGGGCCAGGCATCTCCAGCTGTTGAAAAATTGCAAATTTCCTTGGTTTCCATGGAGTAAGAGCCGTTGTTAGGCACGTGATTTTCACATAAATGCTCATTCAATTGTAGCTACAGCCAAAAGTGTTGGTCGGAGAGCAACGCGGTTTGCACCATTCGATTTCTCGTCACAAAATACGTCGGATTAGCCTCTTACCAGCAGCATTGGAACAGTTTTTCCACTTTTGGATTTTTGCCTGGACTTTTTGCTAATTCAATTCGGCTACATTTACTATGTAATATCGCGACTGGTCATTACTATAGTCAACTTTTGATTATAAGTTATGTGCCCTTCGGTAGCCCAGAAGACGTCAAATCTTTGGGCCAAGCCCATTTAACTCATCCAGCAATTGTCTTACTTCTAAGTCGAAGACAAACTCAATGTCTTTATCTACATGTTGGAAAACCACACCATTTGTATATAAAAAACACAAGGTACTTGATACAGTCTGCTGTAAAAAGTACAATTAAACACTGACCCACATCAATAAGGTGCCAAAAGATGCGCAATTGGGCCAGGCATCTCCAGCTGTTGAAAAATTGCAAATTTCCTTGGTTTCCATGGAGTAAGAGCCGTTGTTACGCACGTGATTTTCACATAAATGCTCATTCAATTGTAGCTACAGCCATAAGTGTTGGTCGGAGAGCAACGCGGTTTGCACCATTCGATTTCTCGTCACAAAATACGTCGGATTAGCCTCTTACCAGCAGCATTGGAACAGTTTTTCCACTTTTGGATTTTTGCCTGGGCTTTTTGCTAATTCAACTCGGCTACATATTTTATGTAATATCGCGACTGGTCATTACTATAGTCAACTTTTGATTATAAGTTATGTGCCCTTCGGTAGCCCAGAAGACGTCAAATCTTTGGGCCAAGCCCATTTAACTCATCCAGCAATTGTCTTACTTCTAAGTCGAAGACAAACTCAATGTCTTTATCTACATGTTGAAAAACCACACCATTTGTATATAAAAAACACAAGGTACTTGATACAGTCTGCTGTAAAAAGTACAATTAAACACTGACCCACATCAATAAGGTGCCAAAAGATGCGCAGTTGGGCCAGGCATCTCGAGCTGTTGAAAAATTGCAAATTTCCTTGGTTTCCATGGAGTAAGAGCCGTTGTTAGGCACGTGATTTTCACATAAATGCTCATTCAATTGTCGCTACAGCCAAAAGTATTGGTCGGAGAGCAACGCGGTTTGCACCATTCGATTTCTTGTCACAAAATACGTCGGATTAGCCTCTTACCAGCAGCATTGGAACAGTTTTTCCACTTTGGGATTTTTGCCTGGGCTTTATGCTAATTCAATTCGGCTACATTTACTATGTAATATCGCGACTGGTGATTACTATAGTCAACTTTTGATTATAAGTTATGTGCCCTTCGGTAGCCCAGAAGACGTCAAATCTTTGGGCCAAGCCCATTTAACTCACCCAGCAATTGTCTTACTTCTAAGTCGAAGACAAACTCAATGTCTTTATCTACATGTTGAAAAACCACACCATTTGTATATAAAAAACACAAGGTACTTGATACAGTCTGCTGTAAAAAGTACAATTAAACACTGACCCACATCAATAAGGTGCCAAAAGATGCGCAATTGGGCCAGGCATCTCCAGCTGTTGAAAAATTGCAAATTTCCTTGGTTTCCATGGAGTAAGAGCCGTTGTTAGGCACGTGATTTTCACATAAATGCTCATTCAATTGTCGCTACAGCCAAAAGTATTGGTCGGAGAGCAACGCGGTTTGCACCATTCGATTTCTCGTCACAAAATACGTCGGATTAGCCTCTTACCAGCAGCATTGGAACAGTTTTTCCACTTTTGGATTTTTGCCTGGGCTTTTTGCTAATTAAATTCCGCTACATTTACTATGTAATATCGCGACTGGTCATTACTATAATCAACTTTTGATTATAAGTTATGTGCCCTTCGGTAGCCCAGAAGACGTCAAATCTTTGGGCCAAGCCGATTTAACTCATCCAGCAATTGTCTTACTTCTAAGTCGAAGACAAACTCAATGTCTTTATCTACATGTTGAAAAACCACACCATTTGTATATAAAAAACACAAGGTACTTGATACAGTCTGCTGTAAAAAGTACAATTAAACACTGACCCACATCAATAAGGTGCCAAAAGATGCGCAATTGGGCCAGGCATCTCCAGCTGTTGAAAAATTGCAAATTTCCTTGGTTTCCATGGAGTAAGAGCCGTTGTTAGGCACGTGATTTTCACATAAATGCTCATTCAATTGTCGCTACAGCCAAAAGTATTGGTCGGAGAGCAACGCGGTTTGCACCATTCGATTTCTCGTCACAAAATACGGCGGATTAGCCTCTTACCCACAGCATTGGAACAGTTTTTCCACTTTTGGATTTTTGCCTGGGCTTTTTGCTAATTCAATTCGGCTACATTTACTATGTAATATCGCGACTGGTCATTACTATAGTCAACTTTTGATTATAAGTTATGTGCCCTTCGGTAGCCCAGAAGACGTCAAATCTTTGGGCCAAGCCCATTTAACTCACCCAGCAATTGTCTTACTTCTAAGTCGAAGACAAACTCAATGTCTTTATCTACATGTTGAAAAACCACACCATTTGTATATAAAAAACACAAGGTACTTGATACAGTCTGCTGTAAAAAGTACAATTAAACACTGACCCACATCAATAAGGTGCCAAAAGATGCGCAATTGGGCCAGGCATCTCCAGCTGTTGAAAAATTGCAAATTTCCTTGGTTTCCATGGAGTAAGAGCCGTTGTTAGGCACGTGATTTTGACATAAATCCTCATTCAATTGTCGCTACAGCCAAAAGTATTGGTCAGAGAGCAACGCGGTTTGCACCATTCGATTTCTCGTCACAAAATACGTCGGATTAGCCTCTTACCAGCAGCATTGGAACAGTTTTTCCACTTTTGGATTTTTGCCTGGGCTTTTTGCTAATTAAATTCCGCTACATATTTTATGTAATATCGCGACTGGTGATTACTATAATCAACTTTTGATTATAAGTTATGTGCCCTTCGGTAGCCCAGAAGACGTCAAATCTTTGGGCCAAGCCGATTTAACTCATCCAGCAATTGTCTTACTTCTAAGTCGAAGACAAACTCAATGTCTTTATCTACATGTTGAAAAACCACACCATTTGTATATAAAAAACACAAGGTACTTGATACAGTCTGCTGTAAAAAGTACAATTAAACACTGACCCACATCAATAAGGTGCCAAAAGATGCGCAATTGGGCCAGGCATCTCCAGCTGTTGAAAAATTGCAAATTTCCTTGGTTTCCATGGAGTAAGAGCCGTTGTTAGGCACGTGATTTTCACATAAATGCTCATTCAATTGTAGCTACAGCCAAAAGTGTTGGTCGGAGAGCAACGCGGTTTGCACCATTCGATTTCTCGTCACAAAATACGTCGGATTAGCCTCTTACCAGCAGCATTGGAACAGTTTTTCCACTTTTGGATTTTGCCTGGACTTTTTGCTAATTCAATTCGGCTACATTTACTATGTAATATCGCGACTGGTCATTACTATAGTCAACTTTTGATTATAAGTTATGTGCCCTTCGGTAGCCCAGAAGACGTCAAATCTTTGGGCCAAGCCCATTTAACTCATCCAGCAATTGTCTTACTTCTAAGTCGAAGACAAACTCAATGTCTTTATCTACATGTTGGAAAACCACACCATTTGTATATAAAAAACACAAGGTACTTGATACAGTCTGCTGTAAAAAGTACAATTAAACACTGACCCACATCAATAAGGTGCCAAAAGATGCGCAATTGGGCCAGGCATCTCCAGCTGTTGAAAAATTGCAAATTTCCTTGGTTTCCATGGAGTAAGAGCCGTTGTTACGCACGTGATTTTCACATAAATGCTCATTCAATTGTAGCTACAGCCATAAGTGTTGGTCGGAGAGCAACGCGGTTTGCACCATTCGATTTCTCGTCACAAAATACGGCGGATTAGCCTCTTACCAGCAGCATTGGAACAGTTTTTCCACTTTTGGATTTTTGCCTGGGCTTTTTGCTAATTCAACTCGGCTACATATTTTATGTAATATCGCGACTGGTCATTACTATAGTCAACTTTTGATTATAAGTTATGTGCCCTTCGGTAGCCCAGAAGACGTCAAATCTTTGGGCCAAGCCCATTTAACTCATCCAGCAATTGTCTTACTTCTAAGTCGAAGACAAACTCAATGTCTTTATCTACATGTTGAAAAACCACACCATTTGTATATAAAAAACACAAGGTACTTGATACAGTCTGCTGTAAAAAGTACAATTAAACACTGACCCACATCAATAAGGTGCCAAAAGATGCGCAGTTGGGCCAGGCATCTCGAGCTGTTGAAAAATTGCAAATTTCCTTGGTTTCCATGGAGTAAGAGCCGTTGTTAGGCACGTGATTTTCACATAAATGCTCATTCAATTGTCGCTACAGCCAAAAGTATTGGTCGGAGAGCAACGCGGTTTGCACCATTCGATTTCTTGTCACAAAATACGTCGGATTAGCCTCTTACCAGCAGCATTGGAACAGTTTTTCCACTTTGGGATTTTTGCCTGGGCTTTATGCTAATTCAATTCGGCTACATTTACTATGTAATATCGCGACTGGTCATTACTATAGTCAACTTTTGATTATAAGTTATGTGCCCTTCGGTAGCCCAGAAGACGTCAAATCTTTGGGCAAGCCCATTTAACTCACCCAGCAATTGTCTTACTTCTAAGTCGAAGACAAACTCAATGTCTTTATCTACATGTTGAAAAAACCACACCATTTGTATATAAAAAACACAAGGTACTTGATACAGTCTGCTGTAAAAAGTACAATTAAACACTGACCCACATCAATAAGGTGCCAAAAGATGCGCAATTGGGCCAGGCATCTCCAGCTGTTGAAAAATTGCAAATTTCCTTGGTTTCCATGGAGTAAGAGCCGTTGTTAGGCACGTGATTTTCACATAAATGCTCATTCAATTGTCGCTACAGCCAAAAGTATTGGTCGGAGAGCAACGCGGTTTGCACCATTCGATTTCTCGTCACAAAATACGTCGGATTAGCCTCTTACCAGCAGCATTGGAACAGTTTTTCCACTTTTGGATTTTTGCCTGGGCTTTTTGCTAATTAAATTCCGCTACATTTACTATGTAATATCGCGACTGGTCATTACTATAATCAACTTTTGATTATAAGTTATGTGCCCTTCGGTAGCCCAGAAGACGTCAAATCTTTGGGCCAAGCCGATTTAACTCATCCAGCAATTGTCTTACTTCTAAGTCGAAGACAAACTCAATGTCTTTATCTACATGTTGAAAAACCACACCATTTGTATATAAAAAACACAAGGTACTTGATACAGTCTGCTGTAAAAAGTACAATTAAACACTGACCCACATCAATAAGGTGCCAAAAGATGCGCAATTGGGCCAGGCATCTCCAGCTGTTGAAAAATTGCAAATTTCCTTGGTTTCCATGGAGTAAGAGCCGTTGTTAGGCACGTGATTTTCACATAAATGCTCATTCAATTGTCGCTACAGCCAAAAGTATTGGTCGGAGAGCAACGCGGTTTGCACCATTCGATTTCTCGTCACAAAATACGGCGGATTAGCCTCTTACCCACAGCATTGGAACAGTTTTTCCACTTTTGGATTTTTGCCTGGGCTTTTTGCTAATTCAATTCGGCTATATTTACTATGTAATATCGCGACTGGTGATTACTATAGTCAACTTTTGATTATAAGTTATGTGCCCTTCGGTAGCCCAGAAGACGTCAAATCTTTGGGCCAAGCCCATTTAACTCACCCAGCAATTGTCTTACTTCTAAGTCGAAGACAAACTCAATGTCTTTATCTACATGTTGAAAAACCACACCATTTGTATATAAAAAACAACAAGGTACTTGATACAGTCTGCTGTAAAAAGTACAATTAAACACTGACCCACATCAATAAGGTGCCAAAAGATGCGCAATTGGGCCAGGCATCTCCAGCTGTTGAAAAATTGCAAATTTCCTTGGTTTCCATGGAGTAAGAGCCGTTTGTTAGGCACGTGATTTTCACATAAATGCTCATTCAATTGTCGCTACAGCCAAAAGTATTGGTCAGAGAGCAACGCGGTTTGCACCATTCGATTTCTCGTCACAAAATACGTCGGATTAGCCTCTTACCAGCAGCATTGGAACAGTTTTTCCACTTTTGGATTTTTGCCTGGGCTTTTTGCTAATTAAATTCCGCTACATATTTTATGTAATATCGCGACTGGTGATTACTATAACCAACTTTTGATTATAAGTTATGTGCCCTTCGGTAGCCCAGAAGACGTCAAATCTTTGGGCCAAGCCCATTTAACTCATCCAGCAATTGTCTTACTTCTAAGTCGAAGACAAACTCAATGTCTTTATCTACATGTTGAAAAACCACACCATTTGTATATAAAAAACACAAGGTACTTGATACAGTCTGCTGTAAAAAGTACAATTAAACACTGACCCACATCAATAAGGTGCCAAAAGATGCGCAATTGGGCCAGGCATCTCCAGCTGTGAAAAATTGCAAATTTCCTTGGTTTCCATGGAGTAAGAGCCGTTGTTAGGCACGTGATTTTCACATAAATGCTCATTCAATTGTCGCTTACAGCCAAAAGTATTGGTCGGAGAGCAACGCGGTTTGCACCATTCGATTTCTCGTCACAAAATACGTCGGATTAGCCTCTTACCAGCAGCATTGGAACAGTTTTTCCACTTTTGGATTTTTGCCTGGGCTTTTTGCTAATTAAATTCCGCTACATATTTTATGTAATATCGCGACTGGTGATTACTATAATCAACTTTTGATTATAAGTTATGTGCCCTTCGGTAGCCCAGAAGACGTCAAATCTTTGGCCAAGCCCATTTAACTCATCCAGCAATTGTCTTACTTCTAAGTCGAAGACAAACTCAATGTCTTTATCTACATGTTGAAAAACCACACCATTTGTATATAAAAAACACAAGGTACTTGATACAGTCTGCTGTAAAAAGTACAATTAAACACTGACCCACATCAATAAGGTGCCAAAAGATGCGCAATTGGGCCAGGCATCTCCAGCTGTTGAAAAATTGCAAATTTCCTTGGTTTCCATGGAGTAAGAGCCGTTGTTAGGCACGTGATTTTCACATAAATGCTCATTCAATTGTCGCTACAGCCAAAAGTATTGGTCGGAGAGCAACGCGGTTTGCACCATTCGATTTCTCGTCACAAAATACGGCGGATTAGCCTCTTACCCACAGCATTGAACAGTTTTTCCACTTTGGGATTTTTGCCTGGGCTTTTGCTATTCAATTCGGCTACATTTACTATGTAATATCGCGACTGGTGATTACTATAGTCAACTTTTGATTATAAGTTATGTGCCCTTCGGTTAGCCCAGAAGACGTCAAATCTTTGGGCCAAGCCCATTTAACTCACCCAGCAATTGTCTTACTTCTAAGTAAACTCAATGTCTTTATCTACATGTTGAAAAACCACACCATTTGTATATAAAAAACACAAGGTACTTGATACAGTCTGCTGTAAAAAGTACAATTAAACACTGACCCACATCAATAAGGTGCCAAAAGATGCGCAATTGGGCCAGGCATCTCCAGCTGTTGAAAAATTGCAAATTTCCTTGGTTTCCATGGAGTAAGAGCCGTTGTTAGGCACGTGATTTTCACATAAATGCTCATTCAATTGTCGCTACAGCAAAAGTATTGGTCAGAGAGCAACGCGGTTTGCACCATTCGATTTCTCGTCACAAAATACGTCGGATTAGCCTCTTACCAGCAGCACTGGACAGTTTTTCCACTTTTGGATTTTTGCTGGGCTTTTTGCTAATTAAATTCCGCTACATATTTTATGTAATATCGCGACTGGGTCATTACTATAATCAACTTTTGATTATAAGTTATGTGCCCTTCGGTAGCCCCCAGAAGACGTCAAATCTTTGGCCAAGCCCATTTAACTCATCCAGCAATTGTCTTACTTCTAAGTCGAAGACAACTCAATGTCTTTATCTACATGTTGAAAAACCACACCATTTGTATATAAAAAACACAAGGTACTTGATACAGTCTGCTGTAAAAAGTACAATTAAACACTGACCCACATCAATAAGGTGCCAAAGATGCGCAATTGGGCCAGGCATCTCCAGCTGTTGAAAAATTGCAAATTTCCTTGGTTTCCATGGAGTAAGAGCCGTTGTTACGCACGTGATTTTCACATAAATGCTCTTTCAATTTGTAGCTACAGCCATAAGTGTTGGTCGGAGAGCAACGCGGTTTGCACCATTCGATTTCTCGTCACAAAATACGTCGGATTAGCCTCTTACCAGCAGCATTGGAACAGTTTTTCCACTTTTGGATTTTTGCCTGGGCTTTTTGCTAATTCAACTCGGCTACATATTTTATGTAATATCGCGACTGGTCATTACTATAGTCAACTTTTAATTATAAGTTATGTGTCCTTCGATAGCCCAGAAGACGTCAAATCTTTGGGCAAGCCCATTTAACGCATCCAGCAATTGTCTTACTTCTAAGTCGAAGCAAACTCAATGTCTTTATCTACATGTTGAAAAACCACACCATTTGTATATAAAAAACACAAGATACTTGATACAGTCTGCTGTAAAAAGTACAATTAAACACTGACCCACATCAATAAGGTGCCAAAAGATGCGCAATTGGGCCAGGCATCTCGAGCTGTTGAAAAATTGCAAATTTCCTTGGTTTCCATGGAGTAAGAGCCGTTGTTAGGCCACGTGATTTTCACATAAATGCTCATTCAATTGTCGCTACAGCCAAAGTATTGGTCGGAGAGCAACGCGGTTTGCACCATTCGATTTCTCGTCACAAAATACGTCGGATTAGCCTCTTACCAGCAGCATTGGAACAGTTTTTCCACTTTTGGATTTTTGCCTGGGCTTTTTGCTAATTAAATTCCGCTACATATTTTATGTAATATCGCGACTGTGTCATTACTATAATCAACTTTTGATTATAAGTTATGTGCCCTTCGGTAGCCCAGAAGACGTCAAATCTTTGGCCAAGCCCATTTAACTCATCCAGCAATTGTCTTACTTCTAAGTCGAAGACAAACTCAATGTCTTTATCTACATGTTGAAAAACCACACCATTTGTATATAAAAAACACAAGGTACTTGATACAGTCTGCTGTAAAAAGTACAATTAAACACTGACCCACATCAATAAGGTGCCAAAAGATGCGCAATTGGGCCAGCATCTCCAGCTGTTGAAAAATTGCAAATTTCCTTGGTTTCCATGGAGTAAGAGCCGTTGTTAGGCACGTGATTTTCACATAAATGCTCATTCAATTGTCGGTACAGCCAAAAGTATTGGTCGTGAGAGCAACGCGGTTTGCACCATTCGATTTCTCGTCACAAAATACGGTCGGATTAGCCTCTTACCAGCAGCATTGGAACAGTTTTTCCACTTTGGGATTTTTGCCTGGGCTTTTTGCTAATTCAAATCGGCTACATTTACTATGTATATCGCGACTGGTCATTACTATATTCAACTTTTGATTATAAGTTATGTGCCCTTCGGTAGCCCAGAAGACGTCAAATTTTTGGGCCAAACCCATTTAACTCATCCAGCAATTGTCTTACTTCTAGTCGAAGACAAACTCAATGTCTTTATCTACATGTTGAAAAACCACACCATTTGTATATAAAAAACACAAGGTACTTGATACAGTCTGCTGTAAAAAGTACAATTAAACACTGACCCACATCAATAAGGTGCCAAAAGATGCGCAATTGGGCCAGGCATCTCCAGCTGTTGAAAAATTGCAAATTTCCTTGGTTTCCATGGAGTAAGAGCCGTTGCTGGGCACGTGATTTTCACATAAATGCTCATTCAATTGTCGCTACAGCCAAAAGTGTTGGTCGGAGAGCAACGCGGTTTGCACCATACAATTTCTCGTCACAAAATACGGCGGATTAGCCTCTTACCAGCAGCATTGGAACAGTTTTTCCACTTTGGGATTTTTGCCTGGGCTTTTTGCTAATTAAATTCCGCAGCATTTACTATGTAATATCGCGACTGGTCATTACTATAGTCAACTTTTGATTATAAGTTATGTGCCCTTCGGTAGCCCAGAAGACGTCAATCTTTGGGCCAAGCCCATTTAACTCACCCAGCAATTGTCTTACTTCTAAGTCGAAGACAAACTCAATGTCTTTATCTACATGTTGAAAAACCACACCATTTGTATATAAAAAACACAAGGTACTTGATACAGTCTGCTGTAAAAAGTACAATTAAACACTGACCCACATCAATAAGGTGCCAAAAGATGCGCAATTGGGCCAGGCATCTCCACCTGTTGAAAAATTGCAAATTTCCTTGGTTTCCATGGAGTAAGAGCCGTTGTTACGCACGTGATTTTCACATAAATGCTCTTTCAATTGTAGCTACAGCCATAAGTGTTGGTCGGAGAGCAACGCGGTTTGCACCATTCGATTTCTCGTCACAAAATACGTCGGATTAGCCTCTTACCAGCAGCATTGGAACAGTTTTTCCACTTTTGGATTTTTGCCTGGGCTTTTTGCTAATTCAATTCGGCTACATATTTTATGTAATATCGCGACTGGTCATTACTATAGTCAACTTTTGATTATAAGTTATGTGTCCTTCGGTAGCCCAGAAGACGTCAAATCTTTGGGCCAAGCCCATTTAACGCATCCAGCAATTGTCTTACTTCTAAGTCGAAGACAAACTCAATGTCTTTATCTACATGTTGAAAAACCACACCATTTGTATATAAAAAACACAAGGTACTTGATACAGTCTGCTGTAAAAAGTACAATTGAACACTGACCCACATCAATAAGGTGCCAAAAGATGCGCAATTGGGCCAGGCATCTCCAGCTGTTGAAAAATTGCAAATTTCCTTGGTTTCCATGGAGTAAGAGCCGTTGTTAGGCACGTGATTTTCACATAAATGCTCATTCAATTGTCGCTACAGCCAAAAGTATTGGTCAGAGAGCAACGCGGTTTGCACCATTCGATTTCTCGTCACAAAATACGTCGGATTAGCCTCTTACCAGCAGCACTGGAACAGTTTTTCCACTTTTGGATTTTTGCCTGGGCTTTTTGCTAATTAAATTCCGCTACATATTTTATGTAATATCGCGACTGGTCATTACTATAATCAACTTTTGATTATAAGTTATGTGCCCTTCGGTAGCCCAGAAGACGTCAAATCTTTGGGCCAAGCCCATTTAACTCATCCAGCAATTGTCTTACTTCTAAGTCGAAGACAAACTCAATGTCTTTATCTACATGTTGAAAAACCACACCATTTGTATATAAAAAACAAAAGGTACTTGATACAGTCTGCTGTAAAAAGTACAATTAAACACTGACCCACATCAATAAGGTGCCAAAAGATGCGCAATTGGGCCAGGCATCTCCAGCTGTTGAAAAATTGCAAATTTCCTTGGTTTCCATGGAGTAAGAGCCGTTGCTGGGCACGTGATTTTCACATAAATGCTCATTCAATTGTCGCTACAGCCAAAAGTATTGGTCGGAGAGCAACGCGGTTTGCACCATTCGATTTCTCGTCACAAAATACGTCGGATTAGCCTCTTACCAGCAGCATTGGAACAGTTTTTCCACTTTTCGATTTTTGCCTGGGCTTTTTGCTAATTAAATTCTTCTACATTTACTATGTAATATCGCGACTGGTCATTACTATAGTCAACTTTTGATTATAAGTTATGTGCCCTTCGGTAGCCCAGAAGACGTCAAATCTTTGGGCCAAGCCCATTTAACTCACCCAGCAATTGTCTTACTTCTAAGTCGAAGACAAACTCAATGTCTTTATCTACATGTTGAAAAACCACACCATTTGTATATAAAAAACACAAGGTACTTGATACAGTCTGCTGTAAAAAGTACAATTAAACACTGACCCACATCAGTAAGGTGCCAAAAGATGCGCAATTGGGTCAGGCATCTCCAGCTGTTGAAAAATTGCAAATTTCCTTGGTTTCCATGGAGTAAGAGCCGTTGTTAGGCACGTGATTTTCACATAAATGCTCATTCAATTGTCGCTACAGCCAAAAGTATTGGTCAGAGAGCAACGCGGTTTGCACCATTCGATTTCTCGTCACAAAATACGTCGGATTAGCCTCTTACCAGCAGCATTGGAACAGTTTTTCCACTTTTGGATTTTTGCCTGGTCCTTTTGCTAATTAAATTCCGCTACATATTTTATGTAATATCGCGACTGGTGATTACTATAATCAACTTTTGATTATAAGTTATGTGCCCTTCGGTAGCCCAGAAGACGTCAAATCTTTGGGCCAAGCCCATTTAACTCATCCAGCAATTGTCTTACTTCTAAGTCGAAGACAAACTCAATGTCTTTATCTACATGTTGAAAAACCACACCATTTGTATATAAAAAACACAAGGTACTTGATACAGTCTGCTGTAAAAAGTACAATTAAACACTGACCCACATCAATAAGGTGCCAAAAGATTGCGCAATTGGGCCAGGCATCTCCAGCTGTTGAAAAATTGCAAATTTCCTTGGTTTCCATGGAGTAAGAGCCGTTGCTGGGCACGTGATTTTCACATAAATGCTCATTCAATTGTCGCTACAGCCAAAAGTATTGGTCGGAGAGCAACGCGGTTTGCACCATTCGATTTATCGTCACAAAATACGTCGGGATTAGCCTCTTACCAGCAGCATTGGAACAGTTTTTCCACTTTGGGATTTTTGCCTGGGCTTTTTGCTAATTAAATTCCGCAGCATTTACTATGTAATATCGCGACTGGTCATTACTATAGTCAACTTTTGATTATAAGTTATGTGCCCTTCGGTAGCCCAGAAGACGTCAAATCTTTGGGCCAAGCCATTTAACTCACCCAGCAATTGTCTTACTTCTAAGTCGAAGACAAAACTCAATGTCTTTATCTACATGTTGAAAAACCCACACCATTTGTATATAAAAAACACAAGGTACTTGATACAGTCTGCTGTAAAAAGTACAATTAAACACTGACCCACATCAATAAGGTGCCAAAAGATGCGCAATTGGGCCAGGCATTCTCCAGCTGTTGAAAAATTGCAAATTTCCTTGGTTTCCATGGAGTAAGAGCCGTTGTTACGCACGTGATTTTCACATAAATGCTCATTCAATTGTAGCTACAGCCATAAGTGTGGTCGGAGAGCAACGCGGTTTGCACCATTCGATTTCTCGTCACAAAATACGTCGGATTAGCCTCTTACCAGCAGCATTGGAACAGTTTTTCCACTTTTGGATTTTTGCCTGGGCTTTTTGCTAATTCACTCGGCTACCTATTTTATGTAATATCGCGGACTGGTCATTACTATACTCAACTTTTGATTATAGTTATGTGTCCTTCGGTAGCCCAGAAGACGTCAAATTTTTGGGCCAAGCCCATTTAACTCATCCAGCAATTGTCTTACTTCTAAGTCGAAGACAAACTCAATGTCTTTATCTACATGTTGAAAATCCACACCAATTTGTATATAAAAAAACACAAGGTACTTGATACAGTCTGCTGTAAAAAGTACAATTAAACACTGACCCACCATCAATAAGGTGCCAAAAGATGCGCAATTGGGCCAGGCATCTCGAGCTGTTGAAAAATTGCAAATTTCCTTGGTTTCCATGGAGTAAGAGCCGTTGATAGGCACGTGATTTTCACATAAATGCTCATTCAATTGTCGCTACAGCCAAAAGTATTGGTCGGAGAGCAACGCGGTTTGCAACCATTCGATTTCTCGTCACAAAATACGTCGGATTAGCCTCTTACCAGCAGCATTGGAACAGTTTTTCCACTTTGGGATTTTTGCCTGGGCTTTTTGCTAATTCAAATCGGCTACATTTACTATGTAATATCGCGACTGGTCATTACTATATTCAACTTTTGATTATAAGTTATGTGCCCTTCGGTAGCCCAGAAGACGTCAAATTTTTGGGCCAAACCCATTTAACTCATCCAGCAATTGTCTTACTTCTAGTCGAAGACAAACTCAATGTCTTTATCTACATGTTGAAAAACCACACCATTTGTATATAAAAAAACACAAGGTACTTGATACAGTCTGCTGTAAAAAGTACAATTAAACACTGACCCACATCAATAAGGTGCCAAAAGATGCGCAATTGGGCCAGGCATCTCCAGCTGTTGAAAAATTGCAAATTTCCTTGGTTTTCCATGGAGTAAGAGCCGTTGCTGGGCACGTGATTTTCACATAAATGCTCATTCAATTGTCGCTACAGCCAAAAGTGTTGGTCGGAGAGCAACGCGGTTTGCACCATACAATTTCTCGTCACAAAATACGGCGGATTAGCCTCTTACCAGCAGCATTGGAACAGTTTTTCCACTTTGGGATTTTTGCCTGGGCTTTTTGCTAATTAAATTCCGCAGCATTTACTATGTAATATCGCGACTGGTCATTACTATAGTCAACTTTTGATTATAAGTTATGTGCCCTTCGGTAGCCCAGAAGACGTCAAATCTTTGGGCCAAGCCCATTTAACTCACCCAGCAATTGTCTTACTTCTAAGTCGAAGACAAACTCAATGTCTTTATCTACATGTTGAAAAACCACACCATTTGTATATAAAAAACACAAGGTACTTGATACAGTCTGCTGTAAAAAGTACAATTAAACACTGACCCACATCAATAAGGTGCCAAAAGATGCGCAATTGGGCCAGGCATCTCCACCTGTTGAAAAATTGCAAATTTCCTTGGTTTCCATGGAGTAAGAGCCGTTGTTACGCACGTGATTTTCACATAAATGCTCTTTCAATTGTAGCTACAGCCATAAGTGTTGGTCGGAGAGCAACGCGGTTTGCACCATTCGATTTCTCGTCACAAAATACGTCGGATTAGCCTCTTACCAAGCAGCATTGGAACAGTTTTTCCACTTTTGGATTTTTGCCTGGGCTTTTTGCTAATTCAATTCGGCTACATATTTTATGTAATATCGCGACTGGTCATTACTATAGTCAACTTTTGATTATAAGTTATGTGTCCTTCGGTAGCCCAGAAGACGTCAAATCTTTGGGCCAAGCCCATTTAACGCATCCAGCAATTGTCTTACTTCTAAGTCGAAGACAAACTCAATGTCTTTATCTACATGTTGAAAAAACCACACCATTTGTATATAAAAAACACAAGGTACTTGATACAGTCTGCCTGTAAAAAGTACAATTGAACACTGACCCACATCAATAAGGTGCCAAAAGATGCGCAATTGGGCCAGGCATCTCCAGCTGTTGAAAAATTGCAAATTTCCTTGGTTTCCATGGAGTAAGAGCCGTTGTTAGGCACGTGATTTTCACATAAATGCTCATTCAATTGTCGCTACAGCCAAAAGTATTGGTCAGAGAGCAACGCGGTTTGCACCATTCGATTTCTCGTCACAAAATACGTCGGATTAGCCTCTTACCAGCAGCACTGGAACAGTTTTTCCACCTTTTGGATTTTTGCCTGGGCTTTTTGCTAATTAAATTCCGCTACATATTTTATGTAATATCGCGACTGGTCATTACTATAATCAACTTTTGATTATAAGTTATGTGCCCTTCGGTAGCCCAGAAGACGTCAAATCTTTGGGCCAAGCCCATTTAACTCATCCAGCAATTGTCTTACTTCTAAGTCGAAGACAAACTCAATGTCTTTATCTACATGTTGAAAAACCACACCATTTGTATATAAAAAACAAAAGGTACTTGATACAGTCTGCTGTAAAAAGTACAATTAAACACTGACCCACATCAATAAGGTGCCAAAAGATGCGCAATTGGCCAGGCATCTCCAGCTGTTGAAAAATTGCAAAATTTCCTTGGTTTCCATGGAGTAAGAGCCGTTGCTGGGCACGTGATTTTCACATAAATGCTCATTCAATTGTCGCTACAGCCAAAAGTATTGGTCGGAGAGCAAACGCGGTTTGCACCATTCGATTTCTCGTCACAAAATACGTCGGATTAGCCTCTTACCAGCAGCATTGGAACAGTTTTTCCACTTTTCGATTTTTGCCTGGGCTTTTTGCTAATTAAATTCTTCTACATTTACTATGTAATATCGCGACTGGTCATTACTATAGTCAACTTTTGATTATAAGTTATGTGCCCTTCGGTAGCCCAGAAGACGTCAAATCTTTGGGCCAAGCCCATTAACTCACCCAGCAATTGTCTTACTTCTAAGTCGAAGACAAAACTCAATGTCTTTATCTACATGTTGAAAAACCACACCCATTTGTATATAAAAAACACAAGGTACTTGATACAGTCTGCTGTAAAAAGTACAATTTAAACACTGACCCACATCAGTAAGGTGCCAAAAAGATGCGCAATTGGGTCAGGCATCTCCAGCTGTTGAAAAATTGCAAATTTCCTTGGGTTTCCATGGAGTAAGAGCCGTTGTTAGGCACGTGATTTTCACATAAATGCTCATTCAATTGTCGCTACAAGCCAAAAGTATTGGTCAGAGAGCAACGCGGTTTTGCACCATTTCGATTTCTCGTCACAAAATACGTCGGATTAGCCTCTTACCAGCAGCATTGGAACAGTTTTTCCACTTTTGGATTTTTGCCTGGTCCTTTTGCTAATTA